>NW_019102885.1:197711-322006 GCF_001856785.1 Myzus persicae | reverse complement strand
TATATACTATGAACATTATATTCTGTTTATTTTTTTTTCTGAAAAATTATATCGTTTTACCCATATAATAAGGACTTAAGACCGACGCGTAACGATTTCGAAACGTTATCGTAAAAATAAATGACACCGTTAACTCAAACTCGGGACCTCGGTTCTCGAAGTTTTTATTACGCTTATAAATTATAATATAATATTGTTATTATAATTAACGCAGAAATCGTGTTGGGTTAATAAACCGCCGTAAAGACGTGTTGTTATAGGTTTACGATGTTATCTGCTGCAGTAGGCATCTATAATAATATTATATGAATTTCTGTCGATGACGCCAAGTCGTGTTACGATTTGTGCCAATTAATTTTATGAGATTGCCCGATACAGAGTGCTTTTGTCGTCTCCGCCAAATGTGTTGGTTTTATTTTTTGACCTTATCGGATGTCTTTCCGATTGGAGTCGAATAGCGATAAGACTTCTGACAAGGATTTTCGATCCGTCTCGGAGTTTGACGGAAAACGAATCGTTAGTCCTTTCCAATAAACATCGCCAGTACTCTTCTTTTTTTATTTACCATATAATTTAACCAATCTATAGCACGAGTACCTGCGTGAAATTTAAAAATCCAATAAAAAAAAAATCAACAGCACTTATACAGTTATAAGTTGGGAGTTTCAGATTGAAAGAGACGGTATTGCTGGAGATAAGTGCGTTTGACGTGATTGTCCTACCGGCCGTAAGTATATAATGTGAAGATAGTTTAATGGTCATAGGCACAATCGAGAATAATTTAAATGCATCTTGAGATTTCGCATCACTCATCAACGCGGCGACCAGTGCACAGATGATAAAAATAGAATCATTTAAGATAAATCTACGGTTTATTCACATTATGACAGGTCCAGTTAATCTTAGAACTGTGCATTTTTTACGATACGAACAAAAAAAATACAATGAAAACTATTAGTTTGTTTCAATTTATATAATATATAATATAAATTAAAATATTATTCTGTGTACCAACATTCGGCACACGAAACATTGTATTGGTATAAGCACACCTTAAACCCATAGACACTATCTCCTCTGGTCACATTTTAATATGAAATAATTGAATATTCTATTAATTAAAAATTATTTTAAGTTACCTACATGTATTTAAATTGATGATCACACGTTTTTCACAATTTTATGCAAAAACTTTATTTCATTTATTTTTTACTGCACACACTGTAATCATGTTAAGCTGACGTTTGGCGTTAAAAATTAAAAAGTTTATCACTGTCTTATTAAAAATCGTATATCCTAGTGCCGAGCGAAACTGGACGGGTTATACGTAGTTTTGGGCGGTATCAAAGATACAATTGTATCTTGTATCTTGTATCATAATACATAATTTTAAAGTATCGAGTATCATGATCATGATACATTTTGTACTAGTATCTTGTATCTTATTTTGCCAAAAGATACAAGATACTATCATTGTAATTATTTTTACTGAAAAGTACCAAGAAATATGAATTCGATTTGCAGGTCAATCAAAATTTAAAATAAATGTAACAATTACTGTGGTAATGAACGATAACGAACAAATTTACCACACAAAGTTACAATTTGTAAGATAATTTGAAAAACATTAAATTAAATTAATGGTGCCCGTATCCGCATGACCGTACATAGTTATACAGATAAGCGCTAAACTGAAATTTTCGTTCTCGTAAATATAAATCTGCTACCTAGATATATCAATACAAGTGTAGGTATTTCCTCATAAAATAGAAAATAAAATCAAAAGTACAGATAAGCAATTACAGTGTACTATTCGCATTGTTGCACCATTTTATTCGTTTTTTCTTCAGTGTGTCAGTGTCACTGTGTCAACATTCAACTGCAGTGAGTAAAATAAATTATACCATTCACTATTTTTTCATATTTTATTCCTTTATAATTAATTTGTTTTAATTTTTTTTAATGGATTATTTTTCTGAACAAAATATTAAAATTTCACCATCATTAAATGGAACATATTTTAAAATTTTGTCTCGCGAACAAAATTGTCCTGATTATGCTGTAAAAGTATTGTGTATGACATGCCAAGATGTTAAAGAGGAACAAAAAATACTTTCTGAATCTCTTAAATCTCTCACCCAGCAGGTCTAATCTATCTGGTAAAATGTTCGAAAAACTAATTTTTCTAAAAGGTAACCAAGATTTTATTCATAAAAATAACATTTAATGGACATTTACGTATTAATTTATTAATTCATAAACATTTAATTTCATAACCATGAATCCATAACCAGTTATACACATGTATAACTAAAATGAAGATGTTATTTTCATGTAATTTATTAATTTTGATGTATTAATATACATATATAAGTAAAAATTAAGGTGTAATTTTTCATAAGACAGTATTATAGTGTATTGTGTATAGATGTTATTAGTGTTTTAAAGTTAAAACAATTCAATTGGAAGTATAGAAGTGTCGTGTATCTTGTATCTTTTCTACGTTCACAATGTATCTTGATTCTTGTATCTTGGTACACTAAATGCATGTATCATGGCTCTATTTTTTGAGTATCTTGTCCAACCCTGGTTATAAGTAATAGGTACATCTCTGTCTAGTATTACCCCGGAAACGCGTGTTCGGGTCTTGTGACTTTTCCCCGTCGCCGACACTAAGTTTTTTCTCTCCAGTATTTGGCTCCAAAACCCGATCGTCGCTCCCAGCAAAGCCCACGTCATTGTCGCCACCGTGAATGACGGACGGTAAAAAACTCCATTTTACTTCGGCGCTCTTCAAACGATTTATCACGGCGCGGCGAGTCGGTGAGAGCGAAATAAAAGTAAGTACATAATATAATATGATACTATCGGAGGAGAAAAACCATTCGGACCGTATAACAATTCAATTATGCGATAAGTCGAGTGCGTGTTTTTTTTCCTTCCACTCTCCGACGGCGGCGGCGGCGGGCACACGGCAGAGCTCCCTCTGGTCTCTCCCCCCCCCCCCAGCCATTAACTCACGGGGAGCAGTGTAATATATTATCATATTATAACGTTCCCTGCCTACTATACAACCTCCACGACCTATGTGACCTCTACATAAACCCACTACAACAGTGTATTAATCATCGTGGCCTATAATAGCGAGCAGCGTGTTTGGCAATATACGTGCGCGGAGGAAGAATAAGAAATAATAATATATTACAAGGGAGCTAGCTGACGGTGACGACAAAAAAACGCGAACCGGTAGACTGGCAGCAGCAGCAGCAGCAGCGGACGAATCGAGATCCGGTCGAGGACGCACTGGATCGTCGGTCCTCCGTCTGCCGGGTGGGTGGTGGGTGGTGGTGGGGTGCAGCGTCGCACATATATATTATTTTTATACACACGGCCGAGTGTCGTTTAATACGATTATGCGCTCTCCTCGACCATACGCGGTGCGAATGATTTATAGACGCGACCGCGTATAATAGAGTGACGCCCTTCGTCGTACAAACATATTATTATTATTATTATTATTATTATTATTATAATACGTATAATAGTTGTACACGTATGGGCCTTTTTTTCGGGTCCAAGGAAAATCCGATTGCCCCGAAAAGAAGGTGGCACCTCAGCTCCGTCGAGCGGGTCGATCTGATAATGGATTATTTTTTTTTACTATGTCGAAAACTCCGCCGCGGTCATTAATCTCGACGGACGAGGGATTTTTTTCGCACATAATATAAATACCATATTATATTATAACATGTTTAACGTACACGGTCATCGTACGTGCGGCACATAGCTGCGTGTAGGTAGGCACATATATATAGTGACACTTGCGGGCAGCTGCGAAATGTCTCAACGCTATATGACTTCGGAGGGTACATTATAATATGTACCCTACGTGGTGTTTATCGTAACAATATAATATAATATCAGAGTAATATGTCAGGACGCTCGGTGCGAACGAGTCTCGTTGCGATCTCTGAAAATATTCCAATCCTTAAAAGATAATAAGCAGCCTTTTTTTTTTTTATGTAACACGACGTTTCTGAGCGCGCGGTTGAACTTCTTCACGATTTGTTTTACTCCCCCCCTACTCCCCTCGCCCGTTACACCCAGGCTTATTTGTACCTCATACACGACGGACATTGACCGAACCCGCCGAAGACAAATTATTGAGATATACGAGCATGTATATAGTGAGTAGTGACACGCCGTGTGGGCGGCTGCGAAATGTCTCAGCGAAAGACTTCGGTGGGCACTACGCACTGCCCTACGAGGTGTCTGTCATAATTTATTATTAAAATTATAATATGATCTCTATAAGTTCTAATGTCGTTATCATATAATACTCCTTACATTCACAGTGCCGTATTTAGGATTTTGCAACCCTGCAGATGGTAGTCGGGTACACATTTTTTTTTAAAGGTGAGTTGAGGGCCACTGGTATTTTTATAGTGGACATTTTTTTCACCAGAGCTCAACTTTTGGAAACGATACGATACGACAGACGTGTGCCCGGCTATAGACACTTTGTGGTATAGTTGCGGTAACTGGTACGTTAACCATGACATTACGACATGTACGTGAAAGTTAAAAAATATAAAACTGTTATTATTTTACTGACCTATCAATGCGACTCGGGTGAAGTATACATTTGGAAGTTTGAATATTTCGGAGCTGAGAACGAGTTTTCTCAAGGATGTTAGAAAAAAGTTTCCGGTGTCATTTTAATATATATTCATAAAATCTTACTGGTTGTTACAATCGATACAGTAGCGGACAGTTTACAGGTCTGTAATTTTTTGAATCGAACATTTTTACTCTAGAACATTAACATTTTTTCTGTGTAACGCTGTAAGTATAATATATCGTGCGGTATATAAGTACACAATACGGTTTGGCATGAATATTTTGATTAATTATCGGCCCATTAGTACATCATGGAGACACCTGACACTTGACTAGGAATCGTTTATCTACCGTCAAAACAAATTGAAGTACGCATTAACGTGCAGGTTTTTCGATTCGTTGCCATTGCAAGGGACTCAATGATAATAAACGACAAGGAAAGACTTGGCAGTGAGCGCGTTGTTTGTCAATTGTATTGTTTAAGTTGAGACGACTTGTGAGCCAGGAGCACAATTATTCGGGAGGGGTTAATTAACGATCACGAAGCCATCGATCAAGCTTGACAAGACCGTATGTGCTATATATATATTATCAAAACGCTCTGTCCGCGATCGCAGGTTTCCAAGTCTAAACTCAGTGCCGTGCCGCGAGTGCGATTGCCTACGACGGTATAGTGTATTATGTTAACACATAGGTATAGCCACGAGTACATATAAAAAAATATTACACAATAAGAACAATATATAAGATGTAATAACAGTATAAATATTTTATTGGACGGGCGTGGACCGACTGAACTATGATGTTTAATATCATACAGCAGTTGTGACCGCATCGAGTCGGACGTTTATACCGTCGACCATAAAATGATATAACACGATACCATCATAACCATTAACCGCGCACGCGTTGTGCGTAGGTACTTGAAGACATATACTATCTAAAGTATTACAATCAGAGTACAGCTGATTCTTGTACTGTAAAATATTGTGTCACGAATCATAATAATATGACATATCAATATAATAAATGCAGCGAAAATCATGACAATTTGCAATAAATTTGTAAAAAGATTTTTTTTCAATAGGGAATTGTAAATATAAATGTACATAATTAAATCATTTATTTGATAATTATTTACCATAAACATAATTTGAAATAATAATAAATTTAACAACTTAATTCGGTAGTCAATGCAAAACAGAAAATGTTTTAAATGAAATTGCAAACCTATAAGGCTATAACAATATCATGAACAATATTACAGTTTTCGTTTTCAACTAAAAACCATATATGGTATTAAATATTAATATTGTTATAATTTTGCTGAATAACGATATTATATTCGTAGTCGACAAAATTAGTTATTATAAATTTCTTTCTTATTTAATATTGACATTTTAACTATGTATCTCATTTATTGTATATTACAATAATTGTGGTGCTATCATTTTATTAAAAAAAAGAAAAAGCTAATAAAAAAAAATTTTAAAAATGTCTTCTCGGCAAATCATTACTTTACACTTTTATTACTTTGTTAAGTTTTAAAAACAGTATAAATATAAAATTCACTTCGCCGAGCAAAAATATATATATATATTAAATCAAAATATATCGAAATATTCAAAATTATGCAATAATCATCATCGAATATTAAAAAAAAAATGGTGCCACTATTAACTCGAGACAATTACGAATAATATAATTAGTAAAGATTTCTGATAAAAATTCATAATAATATAAAAAGGAAAAATACAAAATTGAATAAAAATCATCAACGGTCTGTATTATAGAATGATTATCCAATCACGAGGAACTAAATTGTATTTATTGATTCAATTCTCGATGCACTTTGTCTTATAGTTATAAACCTATTATGTTATATCAAGTGTAGACACTATAATAGCATGTACTTTGTGTTGTGTATATTTAAATTAATATTATGTTAATTTGTAAACTGTCATCTGCACTGTATTGACCGCCGTGGAACATCTTAAAAACTGTAGCAGGTATTATATTATACTATCTTGTTACCTACCTGTTGTTAATTAAATATTTAAACGTTTCTTATTAATAATATTATTATTAAATTATTATTGTTAAGCTGTAATGTGAAATGTCATTTGGCGTAAATCAGTAAAATAAAAATAAAAACCTAATACAAACACAAATATACCGTCAACGATGACCGATAACAATGTGTAGCGAGCGGTTGTGATATTACTAATATATTATATTATATTATTATACCCATTCCGTGATATTATTATAGTCGAAATTCAAAATAGTTTTAAATCCGTCTTCGGTAAACCATTGCAATACTAATTTAGTTGCATAATATAAACGTGCTCACAATTAACGACTCGATTGAATGCTCACGCATGAGATGTAAACGCGGGCACTTAAACAATACAATATCTTGTCGATCTTAAGCCATTAAATTATATTTAACTGCTTGTCAGCGTTTATTAGATTAATGTATGTTTATCACGTCAGTATATTTTATTCACGTACATACCTATGTGTATTATGAGCGTATGGAAAAACCGTAAGGATAAAATATATTACTATTAATCTGGTCCGTTCTCTCCAACACTGAGTGTTCAAAAAAAAAATGCTGTCGGTATTCGACAAATCGTATAAACACCATAACATGTTAGTATATTATGTCACGTCAATAACAATACCCGAGAGAGATGGGACGGACGGGGGTCGTCGAATTTTCGGCGGTGCGGCATATTTTTATTACATTTTTTAATTTAGTCGTATTATATAAATTTTCATTCGAAAAAAATAGCTGATAATGTGCATTTAATATTGTTTACATTGTGTGGTTAAAAGATCAATAGGTAAGTTGTATACAACCCAAATTCACCGCCGAAAAATGAACGGACGTAAAATACGACGGCGTTATTTATCGGTGTTTCTCGGTTTCAGACGGCGTCGACTACTGTCGAGTTACAAAAAAATTAACCTTAGTGGTGGAAACCAAGTCGTCCATGTGATTGATATTTATCTAATTATATACGTGGATTCGGAAAGACGCGTACTCGTACGCTTTTGTTTAACCTTATATCCAACAGCGATTCCGTTTTCTCGAGCCGAAACGAAACACACTACCCTGTATCAACTCATGAGGGGTTGAAAAACTGAGCAGAGACCACTCACCTAGTCTCGAGGAATATGTGTGTGTGGAATTTGGTGCCAGTCGGTTCAGCCTATAGTTTCCAAGCCCAATCGATTCTATAAGCCACCGCGACGATCATGACGTGTATCCTTATATGCGTATATATACTATATAGTGTATAGTTATGTCACTTCGGTAATAGATATTTTACATTGCAGTCGTCGTGCAAGTATTCGACGTCACAATCAGACTTACCTATACCTTGTACCTACCCATCGCGTCTTGGCAAAAACGTCGGCTGCACCGTGCCCATGCGGGATAGAAAAATATCACATTTAATGAAATAAACCTATGCCAACCTACGGAGGAGGAGCGCGTGACATGACAAAGTGTAATAATAATAATAATAATAATAATATATAATAGTACAGCACAACATCACAACATCACAATGGGTAGCTATTAAGAATGCACAAAAACGTCGCAGATCATCGTTGCGAAACGGTCGTCGTCGATATGTTATAATGTACAGTCGTCGCACACACAGCACATAATATATATTATAATATTTTATTGTGTATATAATATATATATGGTCACACGGCCGCGACTTGCGACACGGAACGTCAACTACTGTACAGTGCACTGTGTATACATATATAATAATATGATAAAATACAGGTATTATAAAATAATACACACGCGGTGTACGTCTCGGGTTGATTAATCGACGTCAGGGAGATAAAAAGAAAAAAGGGTTTTCGCAACCGAACGCCGGCGGTCGAGAGACGTCGAAGGGTGGGGGGACGGATGGGTGGGTGGGTCCGTACCTGTTGTATAGTAGCAGTACACTCGGTGACGTAGGATAACAGTCTCCGGAGAGGAGGAGGAGGAGGAGGATGAGGAGGAGGAGGAGGAGGAGGATGAGGAGGAGGAGGAGGAGGAGGAGGACGACGAAGGACGGACGAAGGACTTTTTGACATATCGCTATCTGTATGGAGCCGATCTGCTCACATGACATTATATATTATTATTATTATTCAACACGTAGGCACGTCATAAAGTAGGCACTCCGCTGCAGCGACCGTTGTGTGCGCACATCCATCCGCCTTTGCCGGTGGCACGTCCGGTCCGGACCGGAAACAATGGGACCCGGTGACAGCGGACATTTGTCATCGCCGTTATAAATATTATGGACTTGTGTGCGCGCATTGTCACCGACGATGACGATAATAATAATAACAATAATAATAATACTCTACACCGTCACCGCTGCAGCAACCTCTATATAGGTACTCGACACAACATATACTGTTACACACGGGGCACAGGGTCCGGTTGGGCAACCAGTTGCTCGGTACGAATAAAAAACATAATATTTTAATAATATATTATAACTCTACTGAGGATTCGTGGCGAGGGCGGGCGAAGGGTGGCGTGGAGATCTATCATCGTCCAGCTAGCTGTTCGCATGTTTCATTACAATCAACTATTATTATTATTATTATTATTATTATGGTTAATTAATACCTGTCACGCAGACGCAGTCGTTTTTTTATCACATAAAGTCAGTAAAATCCCGGATAGTTGACGACACCGTTAGACTTTTTGTCCGGTCGATTGGAATAAAATAGGCGAATATAAAATTTGGCGAATCGGTGATTAGAATTTACAAATCAATATTCTTGATGCGTAACATCCATGCGACGAGACGCCTCGAATAATATTTTTGGCTGTAGTAATTTCGTATTTTCGTACAAACGAACAAAAATGTGTTACGGGCTTAGTGCTATATTACCTCGATTTCTGAGCTATTTCGACCGAGATGAGCAAACCACCTGTTTAGATATGGCTTGGTTTATTTTTAAACGCTATTCAAAGTTCTCTACACATTATTTAATAATTACGTATATTATACAGACCTAATCGAAAAAAGTTAAGGATTCCATAAATGCTCTCGTTTGTGTAATAGGAACACTGAACATTGCACAAAATTCTATAACCGTTATATTGTGCGCAATAATTAAACTCGTCAATCAAAAAATTAATAATTATTGAGAACAAATAATAATATTATATTACGACGTTTCCACACTGTTAACGATAAGTACCTACCTTTTTAATATCGGTATAATATTATCTATTTTATTGTTTGCGGCTCCACTACAACGCAATTGCTTGGCGTGTACGCCTACGTGACAATTTGTTGATTTATGTAATAATATTAAAAGCTTTTGTCAAATTATTATTATTATTATTATTATTATTATTGTTAAACGTTATTATAAATTAAAATATTGTCGACGCCTGCGCGATTCATGGAATCGCAGTTCACCTATATAATACGGCGTTTATCGACTGTCCGCGAGTTTCGCGTGTCAACAAACATTTTTATCGCGTATTTTTGTTTAGTAATAATAATAATAATACGCATATTATTGTGTGTACTGCGAGCAAACGACTGATAAGAAACGTAGCCTCGGCACGTGCACTCTGTTTTTTAGTGCGCACACGTATTATTATTATTATGATTTTGGAGGCTTAGGTTGGAAACAAAAATTGTACGACGTTCGTTACACGGCGTTATTAATAGTTGTATTATAGGTTTATAGGCATATTATTATTATTTATTGTATAATTTTATTTGTCGTATTTTTCAAATATTTTTTACCCTCACCCAAACGCGGTCCGGGGGAGACGGGTCGCGCAAAGTAAAACAATTACCAATTTTTGAAAAGGGTCGAAAAATGTGTCACCGGCAACTTTTCTTGTGGTTTTTGGTGCCCGTTCGGTTTTCGGAACGAAATTAGATGTCATCTCGGAAACGAAAAATGCCAAAATCGTCGACCGAACGACCGCGACACCACGCGTCGACTTATAAACGGCTTGACGACTTTCGTCGTAATTTATCATGTTTTTTGAGGAACGAACAAAAAGTTTTCTACACCCTCATTTCGCACAAACTATAATAACGGTGGAAAGCATGAGCCACTAGTACTTGCATATTCTTCAAACATTTAGACTGCAATTCTAGACAAAGAATATTATACTTTAGTTGTACAAACGGAGCTGAATCATCTTATTATTTGAAAGACTAATTTTATGTTGCTCATTGCTCAGTTCGTATAATATTATAGTAATTTATGTTATTTATAATACTATAATAATATCATTATAACAGCTATCGTACCTACACTACGATGTTCGTATTTATTATTATTCTGTACGGTCGGATCGGCTTAATCCTAATCCACAGGCTGACCTACATTGACTCACTCAAGTCCTAGATATATTATAATACGTACATGTAGATATACAGGTCTACATCGGTTTTCGTCGAATTGTTTAACTCGGAAGATCGTATTGGTTTGCAGAGGTCATACCCAGTCAAAATGGTCAAACCAGTTATTCGGTAAAAAAATATCCAACGCTTACTGCAGTACAAATCTATAATATGTATATTTAAATTAATTATTCTAATGTCATGTATTTATAGTTGAGGCGCGAGATTTTTTTTTTTTAATTTAAATTACAGATTTGCAGCTAAATATGAAAATTTGTTCTCCATTGTTAATTATTATTATTCATTGCAAATACTGTTCATCGGTTAAACATTTTTTTCAGGTACAATTCAAATTGAATATTGCAACATAAATCAGTTCGAACACTCTCAGATTTTCGGATAGAGCGTAATACCTATATGCGGATAGAGCATCGCAGATAGATGGTATTATGCGATATTATTATAGGTTCATTGATCACGTCAGTCATAATTCTCCCCGCAGTTAAAAATATAAATTATATAGAAATCGTATGATTCCGATAAGATGTTTAAGGTTTTGCTAGCCTCTGAGACAGCAATTTTTTTACTGCCGACGAATGTTTCTTTTACTTCCGACATTCAGTCGTGAGTAGTCTAAGATTATGGACGGATCATCGTACCTAATAGCTAGGTACCCGTCGGACACATAACAATAATATTATATATTACACTTTCAGGTATTAATGTCGTGTGCGGTGCGTACGGTTTAACACCGTCGGTATTGCGTTGTATTATATTCTACCTGGTACCTGGTCAACGGGTGATGTAAAAATACTAGCGTTCACGATGCATTAGATATTATTATTATAAAGTTCCGTGATCATCATAAATCGCGGCGGCGGCGAGTGACAAAGCTCCAGCAACAGTCGGACTGCGACCAAGACGAGGGCGATGATGTTAATAATGTTACGCCGACAGCAGTTGTATCATTACACGGTACGTATATCATTATTATTATTATTATTACTATTATTATATCGCTAGTTGACTATACATGTCTGGACTAGTCCTTATAACACGCATTAATATTATAATGTGCTCTCGCCGGTCGTTTATAGAGGAACACGACGTGTGATGTATAGTATTATTATTATTATTATTATTATTATCATCTCCGGAGAGTTCTAAATACATCGCAGACGTACATCGTATATTGTATGACACCGGTTGATTCGTCGAACGTAAGGCGTACTGGTCGTTTCGGAAAACGCACTAACGTTCTTCGAGACGATTTGTTTTACATGATTTTAAATCACAGACAACGAAACGATTTCGGAAAAAAAAAATTAATTTTTATTATTTTTTTATCATTGTTTACATTCTTTTGTATGAAAACATACGTTTCCTGTTTCGCTTCCAAAGCAGAATATTACTCTTCAGTGTATTACGATCTATATACAAATCAAACTTCGGACAAGCGGTTTACTATAGGGTAGGACTCTGATGTTGATGACGCTTACATAGTTTTTGGCAACAAAGTGTTTTTACGATTTCTTGTTTGGGTCATTCTTTATTTGTTAAAGAATTTATTGTGTTTTTGTGTAATAAATTCATATTTTATTGCATCAACATCCAGGCGTATATTGAGCTTAAATTTTAGACCAGGAGCTTATAAGGTATAAATATTTAAAGAATTATAAGCGGAGTAGTGGACAAACATTGTGGAGGGTGTGAGTTTACACCAAACCACTCATCGAAGCTTTAAATAGGTACTTATAACTTATATAAACTATTAGTCTAAAATTTGAATTGTATAGGTACTTCAACGAATTTTCCGAATGGAATAAGGAATTAAAAATGCATTTTCTTATTAAAAAAAATCAGTAAGTACCTAATGATATAAATAGCAGAAACATTTTTTTTTAATGTTGATTTTAAATGACTTTT
Source organism: Myzus persicae (assembly GCF_001856785.1). Classification (NCBI taxonomy): domain Eukaryota; kingdom Metazoa; phylum Arthropoda; class Insecta; order Hemiptera; family Aphididae; genus Myzus; species Myzus persicae. The sequence continues at coordinate 309,050 of NW_019102885.1, read as the reverse complement.
TTATAATTTTTAATTACTTAAATTGTGTTAGAAAATTTTTTTAAAAATGTGATATCAATAAATTTTTTACAAAAACATCGATAGTTTTTGAAACGAATTCGTCTTGTGTTAATTGAATCACCCAGTTTTAAATTGAACATAATTATTGTGATGTATAAATGTTAGACAATAATAGTCATAATCCTATTTACGTGTCTTGGACATACCGCACTGCATCGTGTACGGGAGAGTGCACATATTATTACGTGAATTATTATAATATCGTCGGTGGTGTGGATTGAGTAGCAGAAAAGTCTTAAAACATCACAAGAGCATCACATACAGCTAGAAAATCTATGCAATAATTTGTTGTCGTTTTGAGGAGGGTATATTGAAGAACTCGCTGTGCAGCCTTAATGGGTTCGACGATATTATTATTATTATTATTATTGTGATTGTGATTGTTTTTACGGCACGCGCGCAAAAGTGTCACAACGCACTTAAGTCATATAATATAATATTATACTTATTATAGGTAGGTAAGCTATAGTCATATATTATGAGACTCGCTCCGGAGCGTTATTGTAATTGTTATTATTGTTACAGAAAACGACGAGGCGACGGCGTCTTTAATGGCCATTCCGACTTGTCGAGGGTACCGAAGAATTTAAATGGATTGGCGAGGTCGGATGACCGTCACCGATATTGTGGTATAGTAATAATGGTTTATGGTATTACTATATCTTTGGCTCCAACGTATAACGTCACGGACGAAGTGAAACGATATTTTTGCCATAAACGTGCGGAGTGAACAAAACGCATTTGTCTTATCATTAGACGATATTACGTACCATAAAGTGCGTCCAGACTGGTTAAGTCCATAACTGGGCCAGGACTCGTGACCGTGGAGGGGGCGTGCATCGCCGAGGAGTTTAAGATTTCACTACGTCTAGGGATAGTTTTTCAGGAAATTAATAAAATTAATAAAAATGTTTAAAATAAAAACATGGTAGGTAAGTGACCTGCTATACCTTTTGTTGTATTTCGAAACTTGTCACGCATGTTAAGACAAATAAAACTTGAGTACAAAAACATATCTTACAGGAAAAACTCTGTAGAGTAATCCGAATCTCGTTCATTTTTTATGAGGTTATATGAGGTTATCAAAATTTGAAATATCAATGAGGGGTGACAGTTTTTCCTATGAAATCATTTCCGTTGATACAATACACGGTATCACGGACCTCTAAATACAAGTGCCAGCAGATAAGTGGAAAAGAGTGAAATTTAAGGAAGCAACTAAAACATAATTTTAAAATTGGATGTAAAATTGCTGCTAGTCGGAAATACCAGCACCGACACCCTTAACAGTCGAGTGGAAAACTATCGACGTTCAAGTATATGCACAATATTCTGAATAATTAAGAGCGAAATTAAGTCGCAGAAAGTTTGGAGGAGGCGGTTATCCGGTTAACTTAGTTCGGCGGGGAGCCAGTGGTTTTTTCGAATGGTCTTAGTGATTTACGTACCACACAAACGCAGTTTGCAGTGGATCGTTTCATTTATTTTTCAGCATAAATATAGTCACGAAGGCCCGAAACTCGTGGCGTTCCGCAACCGTGAAAAGTGTAAAATACGCGTCTATATATAATAATAAAGTATACATAATTAGGCACTGCAGGCCGTTTTTGCCGCGATTTTATCGAGTTTCTTTCGCGCGGCTAAACCGTCTGGAGACCATTTCGAACGTCCCTTAAGTGAGGGTCGAGACGAAATCCTTTCGCCGTATCGTTGTGATATATTATTATTATTATTATTATTCTATAATAGCGCACTCGCCGAGTCGTCGTCGTTTACGGAGGCCTAACCCTTCGCCCGAGCCGTTGTTTCCTCCGCAGATAATATAACATAACGACACAATTTAAACCCGCGCCGGCCCGAACAACACTCGAAAACTCTGATCCTCGTACGGCTGTATGCGTAGTACACACAGTGTTATTATATAAATGCGAAATCGAGTCGTTTCTTAATTTACCGTTTCGATTAAGCGGTGCAGCGGTGGCGCAAATAATATCGTAACAGTTATTCGAGAAAACTGCGCGAAAGAGCCTACCGCTATAGGCCATCAATTTCCTCCTCGGCGAGCGATAAAAAAAACAATTAACGTGGAACGGTTATTGTTCTATCCGCGCGTGTCGTATTATTTATCCGCCGCTTCGTCCGCTGCACCAGCGGCGCGTGTACCCTCTTGATTTACAACCGCGGGACGACCAGACGAGGAGACCGAAGAAGACGACGACGACGGCGGAGGCGGCGGCGGCGGCGGAGGACCTGCAGGACCAGGACCTATACATATTTATATACATCATACTGTTATTGCGTAATGATATATTTACCGCAGAGATATACGGGAAAACTATATATAATAAATTGTAACGGCGGCGGCACCTTCCGAAGCGGAGTCCGTGCAAGCCGGATATATATATATATATATACATTACGAGTGCGATTCGCACATATGCGATACACGATGTACAACGGTCGTCCGCCGTATATTATATCTTATATACAGTGTTGTTTTAATGAGGAATTATAGGGCGGAACGTTTTCCGGGGTTCGGGACCTTTTACGACCTCGGGGGTGGGGCGGCGGGGTGTGGGCTAGCGAAAAGAATAAAAGCAATAACCGCGCGGAAGTTGATTTAGAAAATAATCGAGTGCGGGACGGCTCACGACATAAATATATAAGAAGAGCGGAGAGAGAGAGAGAGAGAGAGAGAGAGTGCGATGTGTGTTGTAGTATATTATACAGATCTCCGGACATTGTATATATCATATTATTATTATTATTATTTACACTCGTCGTCGGGGTCGTAATATTATATGGGTTCGAGTGTGCGTGTGTATATGTACGACAGCGTTTGATACGAGTGTGTGAGTTGTCGGGCCATAAAACAAAAATATTCTGCCGCGTGCGCGATCGCCCGTATTTGTCCGAGAAAACCCTCGGGGGCTGGGGTGCGGAAGGTGCCGTTAATTTCTATATAATATAAATATCCCCCCCCCTCTGGTATTCCGGTAGCGCTTATGATTTACGCGTGGTCTCGACCGAATAAGAGCCGATAGCAGGTCGAAACGGGCTGACCGTCGTGAGCAGCAGTGCGTACGTATACCATTCGTGACGGATCGGAAGAAAAATGGTCGTTTTGAAATTCGACAGTATGTAATGTAACGGCGCCGTATGGAGGTTTTGGAAATCGGGTTTTTCAAACATTACAAAACATTGCCGTTTGCGTGGTCGCAGATTACAATTCGATATTGTGTTCACAAAAGGCGTGGATCCAGATTTACCATTATTGGCAACACGATTGCGTGTACATTTTTTATAACCAACAACGAAAGAATCAATTGGTACGACTTATGTAATCGTCTGCTGAATATTTTAAAGCGAAAAAGGGTGGCTGACGTTGTAAAAAAATAGAAGTTTATATGTATCGCTACTGAACAAATCTCGAGAAATCGGAAGAAATATCATAACGCGATCCGTACAAATTACTATAGATTCAGAAATTCGCTTTCACTTGAAGTGGGGGGTACCTATACACGATATGACGATGAGTAGTGCCTACCCCGGCTTCGTCCTTGTTGGCTGAGGCGAGTCTGTCGACTAGCAGTCTTGTGAAAATTGCGTGCACAAATCGATTGATCAATATGGATTCCTACATCAAATGCAACAATAAAAAATATTTATCGTGAATGCAATCGCGTCGTGTTTTTCCCGAATAAAAAAAAAAGGCAAAAACAATGCGCAATCGTGTTTTGCAACCGCGTTCGTCCCGATACAATGTACGGAGAGTGTGATAAAATTTCGGCGGAAAAATCGTGGACCGGTCGGGACCGCGGGAGCTGGTGCACATAACATCAATGGCAATAACATATAAACGATAATAATGTAACATATAATACGCGGTCCCCGCCGTCGAGTATCGCGCGACATTGTACCTCCGACAGCGTTTTATTGTGATGTTGATTTTCGAGAGACCGTGTCGAATTATTCGTTTGCAGAGGCGCACCGCCGACAATGTCGCGAGGCGTACGCGTCAGTGGTTATATAATCTGTTGTTATGCATATCCACGCATTCACGCGATGACGCTCGTACTATAATATAATATCATAGCGTGTTTTATTGTACGGGACGAAAAAAAAAAAAAAAAATCGGAGGTAATAACCGGACGTTTAATCAAACGCTATTATTCGGTTTCGATTGCGATAATGCGCGAAACGCGAAACGTCGTTAATTTTGACTTTAATTTTTATAGGCCTGGTTTGCCCCCGCGCCGACAGTAAAATTTGGCGAGACCGGGCCCGAGGCGTACATTGCGTTTTATACGCGGAAGTACCTTTATAATAATGTCGTAATAATATTCGGGAAACCATCAAACGAATTCCGTGACCGGCGGCGTACGGCCTGCTGCAGACGGCCAGACGAGAGGGTGGGTGTTTCTGGCATACCCTACACAATATTACGTAGGTACTCACCCGCCCAACTGCTGGGTCGTTTTGTTCGGTCGAGTGCTGCGTTTGCGAATAATTGTGTGTTATTCGTTGTATAGGTAAACGGTTCTCACTCGTCACTCGGCGATGTGTCATCTATACATAATATTAGAGTTTTGTACTTTATGTGCTTCGATCTTTATTTTAAACGATTCATTAGTAATAATAACCTTCAACCCTATATTTTTTCCGTTCGCATATTTTTGAACCATCTATTGTATAGAAAAATGTTGTTCCCGCGATATCTTTTATGAGCGTGACCCTGACATTTTAAATTCAACGTTTTGTGATTCTTGAAAAATCCCAAAATATGCAAACATAGTTATCAATGTTATCAACACTAAATTATAGCATAGAATAACAATAAAAGTAGGAGTCTCACGTATTTACGATTACCCATTTACCATCTATTTATAGCGATTTTCTTTCTCAATATTTTTTTTATACATGGCATAATATGACATTATGCTGAAATAATATGTAATTTCTTCACTCGCGACCACAGATTGGTAGTATAACATAAATTCGACATTATGGGTAGATTGAGAGTGTCAAATTATACGGAAAATAAAAAAATCTACGTCAAAACTGAAAGACGACAAGTGCTTTTCAAAATATAGGTTAGTTTAGCGAACATATTGGAAAAGAAGAAAATTGAAAATAAAGTGATGTTTGTATGATTTATTTTTAAATATTTAAGACTTGAAAGTAAGTAAGTAAGTTGCGGAAGTCGAGCTGTCTTCCTATGGGGGTTGACAAGTAAGAGAGCAAAGGTCAGTCATATATTATTAAATAAATATTATAATTTATAATTGAATATGTGGTATGAAATCATCGCGGTGGTGATATAAAATCCATTTGCGTTAGATTTTTGTGAAGATCTGGACGCACGACATAAAGGTGGATGTCGGTGAAGGCGGTTTTTCGATCAGTAAATTAAGTGAAATTAAACTCTATCGTAAAAATCTCATTTATCCGCCAATAAATTATACGACTACGGTGTATTACCTACGGAAATGTGGTATAAGAGAACAATATTGGTTCTCCTGAAAAACTTGTTCGTTTTCTCATGGCAACCGTGGTGAGCATTTTATCACAACAGAAACGAAATCGAGTGTACAGGAGATGACTTCCCTACACAAAGTGCAAAATATCTCACCACGGCAATGATTTTCGAGGCTGGAAGGGGTGGTGGGAAACGCACGTGTCACGGGTTCCTTGGAGTTGGCCGTGATTCGTTACCACGACGGTCCACACAGCGTAAGTTCGGTCAGAAAAAAACCCCGGAACGGTTAACGATAATAACGACCTTTGGTGTTTTAATCTTGGTTACCGTGGTTCTATATTAGCATTTATATAATATGATGCCAAAGGCCGAAACGGCCGAACAAATGGAACGCCTAATGCGATCGGACGTTACTGATTTAGACTTTGAAAACGGTCAGACGAACGGTCGTTGGACGTCCATCGTTGTACATCAAAGGCCGAAGAGAGTATAGATAAACAAAATTATGCCCGCGCTTACCTAATACTATTATCCGTTTAATCCTTCTCGTGTCCGGCTCGGCAGTATAGAACAGTAAATATTTTAAAACATCCGTAATTATTATAAAATTCATCAACGGCGGGTCGGTGGCTGCAGCGGGGTCTTTAATCTCTAGTGGCGATGCACCCCCGTGATAATGGGGATGATTTGTTAATCAAAAATGTGTATAGTAAGCGGCACGAACGCCTCATCATTACGCTGCATTTATACTGTGCGGGTTGTGTTTTGATTTTTCTCAAAACTATATATGTTTGAAAATGCCAAAATTGTAGATGTTCAATAACTATTTTTCTCGCATACATTCACACATGTTTCTGAAATATTTATTTTTTATGTCTTATCGTTAAATTTGTTTTTATTTTTTACTCTTTTAATAATAACAGACATTTTTAATCAATTATCCCAAAATTGAATAATTTTTAGGGTACTTAGATGTATATAATTTGGAATTTTGGACGGTTAGTTTTTGATTTAAAAACACACGAACTTTTGATTTCTGGAGTGGAGCGGCCAGCAAAGTACATGGAAAAATGTTAATCCACTCTCTTCATCTTAAGTTTATACACTGATTTGTATATTATAATGGGACATAAGTCCTGCTAACAACGATAATGGTACATATAAAATAATAGTAAAAAATGTTATTTTGTAACGACTTGAAATTACATATATAATTAATATTTTTAATTAATGTTAGCGATTTCTGAAATAATGAGCTACGTTAAATTGTCGTTTCGTATACTAGGAGTGTGATCACTTATTTTTGAGAACATTTTGTGCTCTCTCCTTCCACAAAAAAAAAAACAACAATACAATGTATAAAATACTCCAATAAATTGAAATTGATGATTGTTTGAGTTCAAATTTTTTATTTTTTTATTTCATCTGGGGCGAAAAATTAACCGAAAAATATAAAAATTTGAAACTTAATCGCATTGCAGTTGATATGCAGACGCTCGCAACCGATGTCAGAAGTTTAACGATGACAAGTCTTATTTGAAGAATTTTCTAATATACTTTATTTTATTGCCTGTTTTGTAACGAGGACTATGAATTCACGCGTGGAGGGTGCCAGTAAAATTCACGACGATTCGCGCAAACTGTATAATAATAGATTGTGATTCATTTGGCGTACACATTAAGACAAACATATTGCGTTATTTGCATTATATTATGGTCGTACGAGCGCCTGAAGTAAGACTTAATCGCTCCGTAAATAACATACCATTATATGTAGGTAGGTACATCATTAATTTTATTTAACGTAATGAAATGTTTTAAAAAATATATACTAGGTACGTAGTATAATAAAGTGTTATAATATTAATGTTATTAATATGTATAATAATATAATATTATTATTACTATCATCACGTCGGACGAATCCTTCTATTGCCTATTCGACGCGCCGCGAGTAAACCAATATATTATTATTACTATAAAAAGCTTTTCAACAACAAAATAATCCGATATTATCTCTAACTATAGCCTTCGAAGCTATACTAGAAATTGCTATCCGATTGGCGTCCGGTGCAAATAATGGTACGTGAAAAAGTGATATTGTCACGTATTCTCGATGTGAAATCAGAACACAATACGATTGTATTTGCAAACGAAATATAATTCCAGTCGAAAAATAATGAATCGCCGGGTTGAGTCTCGAGTATTGTAACTCCGTTTTTTCGATGTTGAGATTGTCTGGGATTAAAACGAAGAAAAAAGAATCATATGATAAATGTATTACTTTCTAATTTTATCCTACATGAAATTGATAATTAGAAATGGTCGTATCTCCGATGTATGATTTTAAGGCTCAGAAAAATCGTATCCCCATATTACAATATAGTGACTCAAGTCACGGAAAAATATGTCGCTCTAATACATAGATTATAGTTTGTATATTATACTTGAAAATCGCAACTATCGTTGTATAGTATTTTATTCCACTATACCAATTAAATAACTCACATAGATGGTTATCGAAGGGTTGAAGAGTTGTGTTGTATGGTCAATAGCTTAATATTTTAATGTCTTACTATAGTTGAAATGTTTAGAATATCATAACGTTATAATTTTCCGGAAAAACGAACACATACGAGGCGACGTTAACGGCTTCTGACGAGTTCGTGAAAAGACTGGAAGTCTGGTTGAAACTGTCGTGTAAACAGGATTGTGATGTTATAGGTAACATATTATAATATAATACAAATATATGGTCGCGATGACGAGATGGGACAAAACATGAAAAACTACAAGTCCGTTGATGATTTTTTTTCTATCGATCGTTGGAGATAATAATAAAAAAAAAAAAAACAATTTAACACTACAAGACCACTCCGCGGGATGACTTTCGCGTCATGGGAAATCGCGTCAAACCTCTCGACCGCTTCACACGATTCGCCGCGGGACGACAGTTCATCTCATTGTGCGCGAGTTGGTCATCGAGCTATTTGACCGAACAATAATAATAATAATAATAATAATAATAATAATAAAAAAAATGGTAATTGATTTGTCCGAGTCAAGGGTCAAGACGTATTTTATTGCATTACAATAATAACGTGTCGCCAAACGACCGTTTTATAAATCATCATCATTATTATTATATTGTGTATATAATGCACGCGACAAGTAACAATACAACAACAATCGTAATTGTCGTGCGTTTTAATCGTTTTCCATTCACACGCCGCAGGGAGGGTGCGACATGCGAAGTCGAAGAAGACGGCGAGGATATATGAAATATAAGAGACAACCGCCGCCGAAAAACACCATCAAATGATTGACGTCTGACCGGCCGGCCGACAATAATAACAACAACAATATTATTAAACAACTATCTTATAATAGAACGGGATTTTCGGTTTTTTTTACCATTTATTTTTTAGCCTCCAAACCGTGTCGGATTTCTGTGTAGTTGACACCTGGACGAGCAGTAGCATTGACGGGGTTGCACGCTACCGCGAGAGACGACTCGACGTCCCTTGACCACTATATTATTATTATGATATAATATTATCCTTCACCCCGGTCCGTCGTAATACTCGAATTATGGTAAACGTACTAGTTATGACATATTATAATGTGTTCCGTTCTGCTTGTTCTTTTTTTTCGGATCTCACGAAAGGACGAATTATTGTCCGAGAACATCACTATATATAGTATATACGCTGACGCGTATCCTGAGCATGAGAATATTCTTCGGAAAACGTCCGTTGCCCTAATAGTATAAGAATCGGCAAAAAATCATTACTGCACAGTGCACAGTGCACAGACTATGTACACAACGTTCATTGATTAATTTGGGTACATTTTATTAATTACCTATCAACACTTCAGCGGGGAATAATCACTGCAAATACACTACTACATATTTTATTAATTACAACACGTCATTGAAGTTAATTAACTCCGTGAAGAATACGTGTCTTATATATCAGGGGTGGCTAACCTATGGCACGTCAAAACTAATTCAAATATTTTTCTTGGCATAATTCATAATATTTTACAGTTTATACTTCATAAAGTAAAAGTTAACAAAAACAACGAGTAATAAAATGTGTATATTGAGTATTGCTTACCGAATGAAATTCTCAGTAATAATGTTTTTTTGGGAGGAGGCACAAAATTATATTTTAAAAATATTGTTTTAAAGTTTATCTCTTGACCCGAAAAGTGTTCACCACCCCGTCTTCTGTGGGGAAAATGAGTCATTAATATACGGTTGCATTTTCAACAAAAAATCTAAGTCCTACTAAAATAAATACATTAATGATAACAGTTCATATTATAATCATATAACAACTAGCTTAAATACAATATCATTTTATGAATTATTATATTCTTAGGATTTAAATTATTGAATATTAATTATTTAATATAGGCACATTGGCGCTTTTGAAATTTTATTGAGCTAAAATAATCCAAGAACTTTTGTCCTGAATTTATATTTGTAAGCCTTACACAAACGTAGTATACCTTATTCTCACGTTTATTGTTGCCTCGCATGAGGCTAATTTTTCCAGTTGGATCTAAAATGGTGAACTATCTTTATAGATATATAAACGGAGTAATTTAAAAGAGTTTAAAATTTTTATAAATGGGACCCTGTACATTTTCGTTTTTCAACTCATATTTTTTTATCGCATTAAATTTAAATTGCATTTAAATTTTAAAATAAAGTACTGCAGCAGATACAATAGTAGCTGCATGATGTAACTGCACATAATTTTATAACATTAAAAGCTGCAGAGGACAAAAGAAAACATTGCTGTTAGATAAAATGTTTCGTGTGTGCAATCAATTTTTATCAACCCCGGAGACGGGCATGCCAATTTTTTTTTTAGTGTGCAATGATGAGACGATAAGTGAACTATACCATATTATTATGACGAATTAAATATTTGCCACATCACAATATTGTATCGGTCGTTGCGAAATCGGTGTACCGCCTTGTCCGCCGACATAATATGCCCACGCGTAGTATTGTTAGCGGTCGAAAAGTACACTACTTGATCGCCATAGCTATTATAATATAATGTCGGAGATGTATTATATTATAAAAACAAAAAAACCTCTGCGGCGGCATGCGGTCACAAACCTTTTGGCGATCGCGCAGCACGAGCGTTTGACAATTATTATTAATACAAAAAAAAAAGTAGCCGTATCAATATTACTACGTACACCGCGGACGACCGTTGCGGCAGACATATTTGATATGTGTATGTAGGCCATTGTTATCGTAGACAAAAGTAAAAAAACATATATATTATACGCGAAGTCGTACGCACGCTCGTCGCTACCTATATGTACACGTGATATTTTATTATATATCGTACGAGAGGCTAATACGACGACGGATCGCTTTTGTGTTGTGCGACCGAATCGAACGGTTTTGGAAACATCAAACGGCTAACCCGCACAATGGACACACGACTTTGCGAGACACTTGTCCGAGTGAATGGCCAGTCGAATGCAATACGCACACGCGCACATACTTGAAAATAATGTCGTGTGTATTACTCGCGGTTTTTCTATGCGTTGTTATATTTTCAATTTTGTAATATTATGCACGCGTGGGACATCTGAAAAGCGCGTGTCGCTGTGCCCATGTACAGGGCGATTGGCCGAGCAACCTCGCCCCCGTTTTTTCTTAAATATTGAACATACGTTTTTGTATTTTTTTTAAACGCGATAAGTGCTCAGAGACCTGATTTTCAAATCGTCCAGATTTTTCAGACTACCTAAATAAAAGGAGTTTATAATTTAGCGCACATAATATAATTTATATGTATATGTTTTATTCGAATGAGTAGTTTTTTAGTAATCGAAATGTTTATACACTAAGTCCTTAAAAAATATTTTTTATAAAAAGTGAATAACAGAGGTGTGATGGATAGGACCAGTATATTTATCACCCTTGGACAAGAATCACAGATTATATACGCGTGTCGATAGATCAATATGATAACGACTAACATTTTTTAAATCACCATACATTCCTTATCTTCTAAATTTGTTATCGCATAGATCCGTTATCCTTGAAACACTATAACTCATCAATTACTCCTTCGAATTTTGATTTTGTTACGTGCACATTTTTTAGATAAATTATCATCCAAGTAATTTTAAGCAGAAACGGGTGTTGTAATTTAAAGCACAGAAACTCGTATCTTTAATGGACGCTCTTTCTTTAGTAGTTAAAAAATGTCTAGAATTTGAACCTTTGTCCTTTAAGTCGGTGTATTTGAAAATCCAACAATATTCGATTTTTAATAACTGCATTACTATAGAAAAAAAGGGCACGAACAGGCTCGGCGAATCACCCTGTATAATATATTACTTATCTTAAGGTACCACGTCATGACGCTTATAATATTCTGTACCTAAACACACGTAGTCGTGCGATAGTTATAATAAAATTGCTCATATTGTTTTTCCCGAGCCTAATAATAATTATAGTGGGTTGACGATAATATAATTTAAAATCGTACGATACTCGATATTGTGTACAGTGCGGGTAGGTGTGTGCCGCACACTTAGCAAATTACACTCCGAGACGAAATCGGACGTGTGCGCCGGTTTTTTGTTGTGTCCGCAGACGTCAAAGGAACAAAAGCCGGTGAGGAGGAGAAAAAAAATAATACGCTAGCGATGACGCGGCCTCAAAGGTTTTTTTTCAGTTCTCTTAAAAGTTTGTATTGTAATAAATCCATGCATATTGTACGGGGCACCATATGTGTATTGTATAACAATAATAATTTACTGTAATGTGCTCTCTCGAACGTGCGTGTACAATAATCTGTATATTATATAAAAATGGAGCCAAAAATGTATAACGATTCATCAATTGAGAACGGCTGGGCCGATTTGGCTCAAATTTTTTTTTAATTGTTCGCAATTGCCAGAAAAAGGTTTATAATTAAAAACATTTTGGAAAAACTTTTTTTTTTTTTATGATTTATTTGTTGAGTTCCGGAATGTTTTTTCGAATCGAAAAAGTGACAGCAAGCTTTAGCTTATAAAATTGTCCATGTGACACGATTAATCGTTAAATTGGGGCCACCAGCCAACACCAAAAAAAAGGATCAACATGGAGATATATGTCGTATATTGAATATTAGCTATTGCCATTATGTTTCACTATATAAAGTAAAGTTTAAATTTTCTAAAGTGATAATTTTCGTATAGTTTTTATTCCGTTCGATTTTATTTATAGCCGCAATATTCTCTTTACGTAGAACGCAATAGTTGATAGTACAGATTTAGGTTTTATCTATATGAAATATGATTATTCGATTACGTATTGTTCAAATGTGTAATGTAAAAAATTATTAAAATTTCGATTAATTAGGGTCTTTTGGAGGAAACACACGTCTAAGTGGCGAAATCTCTGAACACAATGTTTATTTCACACAAATGAACACCTAACAATAAATTGGATGAAATTGCAACTCGCGGGCTGAGAATGAAAAAGGTCCTATGTCCACTTTTTTTCAAAAATCGTTCTTTTGCATAAATTTGTTTTACATTCAATTGTGTATTTTTTGTTTTAAAAACCGTGTTTCTACATATAGTGCAAGGGGAGATACAGAAAATGAAAAGGTTCTATGTCATGACAAATTACTCTGAATCGTAATTATAGTTGTAGTTTGATGGACATTTTTTATCCTGAAAAGTTTATGTAAGTATGAAAAAGTTTTATCTTCATGTTATTTATGTTGGATAGTATTAAAAGGTTTTATCAATAATACACGATGTCAATAATACGATAAAAACCAAAATGTCTATAATATCGTTCATTATTTTTAATTAGGTAGGTACTATAGATAGTATTAGATACGTTAAAGCAATTTAATTAGTTATCCGCTTATATTGTTAATAATATTGTTTTTGAATAAATTAATAATGTAAAAATTAATTTTATTATAAATATTGATGTTGCATGTGTTGGTTACACTGATGAGAAGTAAACATATTGTATAGCACTACAGAAAATCAAATCATTTATTAGTTATAAGAATGAAAATGTTCTATACAGAGAACTTTATTCTTACGCACTTTTTTTCCAGTTTTTTTTTGTTTTTATAAATTGTGTGAATGCTGAATACCCAATACTCGTGATGTATCTAACATTGATTGTATTTATTTGTTCGTTTAAATTATAGTTATTTTCATAAGGTAACCTGAAAAAAAAGATATTGCCTGTCAAAGTTAAAAATCGCTGTGCCGAACAATTGGATATTTTGACATAGAACCTTTTCATTCTCAGCCCGCCAACTATAGGTAGGCGCATTATTAATAAATACTGAAATTAGCAATTAACAATGTTTTCATCCTTTTGTTGGACGAAATTCACGTTTGTGGTTAATAAATTAAAAAAAAAAAATATTAATATAATATTCACTGTGAAATAAAAAAAACTATTGCAGGACGTTATTATTATAAGGTCTGGGTCGGCTGTTGTATGGGCGATAAGAATAGAAATTCCTGGTCGGACGCAGCACGCAGACGTTTATTATACCTATGTATATAGTATATTGTTACTATTAGTTATTACTATATTATTATTGTCGCTGTCGTCATCGTCGTCGAATCCTTTGCGATCGTCATCCCTTTTCACATTCAAATCTTGAGTCAACACTCTCCGAGGTGTGAGCGGGTGATAAGCCTTCATCAACACAATGCCCCCGCTTCGGCTAGGACAACCGTCTTGCACAACCGAATTTTTAGGGGCGGGAGGAAGCAGCAGGGAGGGCGGAAAAAATGTCCGATCCGAGCGCAGGCGTCGTCCTGTGAATCCTCTTTGCCGGAATTTCGACGATAACGTAGCCGCTTCGCAGACGGACACGCCTAACAATTCACGACGGTACGATAATATTTTATTTTTTTAACATTATTGCGATGTATACGCTCACTTTCGGGACTCGTACGCCGCGAGAAAGGCACGGGCGAACAAAAATGACTGCGTTTCTCACACGAGTTGACCCCGAGAAATCGCCACCGCCACCGCGACACCCCATTCGAGCCGCTGATTTAAAATAAACATTCCGGTCGAGTTATAATATTTTCGTAGCGGATTACCGCGCTGCACAACGGACTCTCTGCTCGACGATATTATGTCCGCGATTCTGCGGTGTGCAAACATTCGCAAAGTCCGTTGTGCTACTCCTCTGTAGAACGCATTAAAAATATTAAATCCCGCATATAAATCCGAATCGTGTCCGTTGTTATCGCCGCCGCCGGTCCGTTTTATAATATACGGCATTCGTACGTCATAGAATTTAATATTATTTTACTGCTCTAAGGTCAACATCGCCGCAGCCGTTATCCCAAAATATAATTTATATGTACGTGTGGGCGATCGTAAATGCTATCGTCGTTTTTGTAAATTATTGTTGTTGGAGCGTCGATCGAAATCAGAGAAATAGATTTCTCCACCGTACAGTCATTTTACACCAATATAATAATAGTATGTTATAGTATAGCGTATTTGACATTTTTTTCGATTAAATTTGAATTTGGCTTTATAATAACAAAAGAAACTTTGAAGCTTGAGTCCGAGTTCACGCACCAGTTGGTTCCCAGGTGGCTTACAAGTATATAGTGTAATAAATTGGTTCCAATGACATTTCAATTTAACAAAACAGAAAATGTTAAAATCGACCTTCTCAAGTATAGTTGAACAACTATATGTATAGTATATGCAACCAGCAATACCTAGGTATATTATATTTTGGGAAAATATAACGGTACATAACCAATAATTCATCTAAATTATAATTATTTAATATCTGTTATATAAAAAAATATTTAACACATTTATAATTATGGTTACTAACATTATGTTAATTTATACTGCATGCATCTCTTTTAATAATTTATTTTCATATTTCTATTTTTATATGTATTTTAACAATGTATAATGACTAGTTATGACTTTGATTTCAAGATAAAGATAGTGTTATTACTTTCAAATTGTAACTTGAAATTAGTATTCATTATATACGTCGTTATTTTTTCAGTGATTAGTACATTTTGGTATGCTACGCAAAAAAGCCGTAACCAGAATTACGGCATTTTTGCCAAGTAAACTATTCTAAATAATTAATAACGTACTTAGCATGAATATCAAAACAGGCATATCTTGGTGAAATAAAAATTTTAAATAAAATTGATTAGTTCCACTGCATTCACCGAGTATATTTCCATAAGAAATTATGTATTTTACTTTGAAAAATGTTATATTTACCTATGAAAATAGAACTATCCCAAAAACCACTAAACATAAGAACTCATTTTTCTCGAAATATCACGAAGGAAACTTACGGCATTCTTCTTCAGGACGGCAGTATACGTGTATGGTACACAAGTTTGTATTGCTAGTCAACCTAATGTATAATATCATACTAGAATGGTGGTATGAATACGACGAATTCCGTATTTCCCGTAAAAAGTGCTTTGCCGATTCAGCCGATCTGCAGGAGACCCACGCGCATCGCTTTTCAATTGCAAAAAAGGTGAAGAAATAATATGTTATAACGATTTTTTAGTACCTACCTAAATTCCGTATTGTTTATAATATTTTGTTGTCCGACTTTTGGCTAACCTTCATCCCACCCCCTCCTCCGACGGACGATCGCGATTTCGTTCGCACTCATCGAGCAGTTGTTTTCAATATACGAGTATACTCTTATAATACCGGCAGTGTCGTTTCCAGTGCTCACCCCCGTAGAGTGTGAGACAGAGACGGTCTCGGAGAGTATAGGTAAATCCAGTTTCCGGCGCCGAGTACCACGCGGACCGCGTGTACAGCGTAGTGTAACGTCATAACGTCATCATAACATACGTGCGGTGTACTCCATCTACGGGGTGGGACGAGGGGTGGTCCGGTTTAAGGGGGTGCCGTATATTATAGCGTGTAAACCGGAAAGCACATTAATGTCGATCGGGCGTCGGCGATTCCAGATGACCGGAAGTCTGGCCCGGCCCGCGGCGGAGGGTTCGATTTTATATAAACGCGCGATACACAATAACGCACAAATACACTATATAAATATTATATATATATAACGCGTGTATATAATAAAACCGAACGTCATAAATTCGCCGAGATCCACTTCTTTTCCGCAGTTGTTTTATTTATTATTATTATTATTTTTTTTTTTCGTCACCCTCCGACGGACGGCCCTCATAAACTGTGATAACTGTCATCCGAAGAACGCGCGGCAATCGATACACACACACGCACACACACACACACACACACACATACGCGCGTCCCGTCCAGTTGAAACGAGGGCCACGCTCTCTCCGTGTGTGTGTATATATATATGATAATAATAATAATGATAATATGCCGCTAGTGATGTTATGGCCGCGGCTACCGCGCGTATAAAAATAATAACAGCAGCACTCGGTGGTGGCGGTTTTCGGGGAGCAAAAGGACCCCGCAAGAAATTATTTCGCTGTACAGCGGAGTATATAATAATATATATAATATGCGAGCGGAGCGATATTATTGTCGTCGAAAACGTTTTGAAACGCTACGTAACGGCGGCACGGTATACTGCTACGACACATAAAACGCGATTTACAGTTCCCGGAGGACCGGAAGCGGCGTGCACCGAGTGTTTTCAACGATCGAGATTTTCCGACCCGATAATGATGCTGTGTTAAAGGTGCCCGTAGGACCCGTGAGGGTCGCGCACGGGTAGGAAAAGCGATTCCGCTCGATATCGGTGGAAAACAACCGATGTCTTCCGGTAATATGTAGTTGCCCCGCGACCTATATCCTATAGGTGATTGAAGAGACGACGGAAAATAAATAAATATTTAATCGTAAATAATTAGCTGCGTAATCGATTGTGGAAGGCAACATTGTCGGGAAAAACCGTGCGACAAAATGTTACGGCGGCTCGAGCGCGTAGGACAAAAACGAAAGACCAATATAATAATAGATGCGTTTCGTGATTCGAATTTAAGAAAAAAAGTTGACGACAGAGACGAGTGGAAAAATCTTGGTAACAATCTGAGGATGAGTGATAAAAAGAGAGAGAGAGAGAGAGAGAATCGAATATAACGCTGACAAATACAAAGGATGAGTTATAACTCGTATTCCAGTCCAACTCGATATACTATACAGCAGGGGCGGGCACAACGAGGCTCGCGAGCCGCACGCGGTTCTTAAATCAATTTCGCGGGTCTCTTGTACCGAACTCGGACTAAAATTGGTAAATATATAATTTCACTAGAACCATCAGACAGTGGTTTTCATTTCTGTCGGTTTCGTTATCATTGCAGTCGTTACTAGGCATAGATTGGCACGGCAGCGGCGGCGACGGAGCTCTTAATATTATGTGTAGCCAAAAATAATCAATGGGTGCTTCGACCACGCCAGAGTTCCTTCATTTGATTTAAAATGAAAAATGTATCTTCATTTTATAAACATTGCTTTACAATGTGGCTCACCTCGAATCAACTTTATAAATTTGCGACTCCCAAAGTTGAGGGTAGTGGCCACACCTGCCATATGTACCGTTAAGATTTGTTTTTGTTCTGATGACTTCAATAGTCTAATAATATAATTATGAGGGATACTCTTAAATATATTTTATAAAAAACAGTGACTCTGGACCTCTTGCACCCCCTCGTGATCCAGACTAATTAATAATGGGTACGCTGCAAGTCACGGACTTCATATTTCCAATCGTCTGTCGTCGTCGCTGTCAAAGGGATGTTCTTTATAGCCATATACGTGCGATTTCGGACGACCTAAACTAAACGTAAAAAACAAAAACATGTAAAACAATCGTCCGCCGCCGACGATCGCGTGTTTCGCTCGCGACCTATTAATTACAAAGCGAGTTTTTTGACGTCTCCCCCCCCCCCCACACGGGGTCGGGTACTCCACATAACAGTTAATTATGATATATTTATATTATTTTTTTGCGCGGTAAACCATACGTGTTCGTAAATCTTATCTCTACACGTGATATCGTCGTCATCGGTCGTCGCGGACGGCGGCACAACTGCAATATTTATTATGGATACGACACCACAATAATATTATTATTATTATTATGTAAATAGACGTTTCGAATAAAACCTTCGAAAAGCGAATGACGTGGCAGAGACTCGGCGTTGCAGGTGCCCCATCGAAAATAAACGCGTACACTACATATATATTATATATAATATGTGCATGTAGGTAACCATACCTACCGCGACCGCGTTGCACCTGCCGGTTTGGCACGATACGTTGCGGTTTGAAAACACAAAAATATATACATATTGCACCTCGTTTTGAGTATCGCACACGATAATAAACCATCGTATCGTGCACTACATCAGTCGGACATGTAGTCCGATGCCGCGTGTGCACAAGAGTACATTACACTTTGTGACGGGGAGATGTGTGCGATGCGATACAAGCGCGCGTAACCGTCGAAGCGAATATTATACATATTTTATAATCATATAGTTATAATACGGTCGAAACAATACGACGAGAAAAACGAGAAAAATAATAATAAACGAAAATATTATAGAAAGGATGTGTCCGTTTACACGATGGGTGCCTTCGCATTGTATCCGATCGTGCGGTGTGCGCGATAGGTGCACATGACGTGTACAGCACGAACACCGTAAACGCGTAATCGATTACGCCCCCGCGCGATCCGGTATACCGCTGACCGGGTATAATATAGGTAATACCTGGTTTTTACGCATATATATATATATATATAATATGCAGCGCGGTAATAATAATACTACGATTATTAGACGCATTTACCGAGCTGCTCGTTCCCATGCGCACACATGACGCGTACCCGCAGCCAGCCACATAATCGTACGCATAATATAGACTATAATAATAATAACAACGATAATATTATTACGACGATCGTATTATGTATACACGCGCGCGTAGTACGGTATCGCGGTATAAACCAATTATACATGTTTACTATACCGCCCGACGACGGTGTACCTATATGCAACGTTGGTTTCACGTGTCACGACTAACCCTTAAATTACAAACCGTCCTATGTGCGGCGAGTATAATATTATGTAGTATTCAAGTACGATATACCGGATGATTCTCATTGCACTCTCATTTATTCGAAAAACATATAAATGATTTTGAATACGATTTATTTATTTATTTATTACAGTCGTCAAAGTACAAAACATTTTTAAAATGTGTACACATATATTATGTTTTTATCCTCGACGTTTTTCAAGATTTGTTTACTCTAAATATATGTATACATTTATAAAATAAAATAAATTAATCTTTATATTTTTTTATCTTCTAAATTTGCAATGCTCATAACTCGTACACACGTACTACTCGTCCTAAATTCCATGTGTATGTACCGAAAAAGTCAGAAAAATATATTCTGCTTTCGAAGACGAAAGTATCGAAACCGCAAGTTATCGTACTAAAAAACCGGCCAAGTGCGAACCGAACTCGCGCACGAAGGATTCCGTACCATTATCTACAAGAACGGCAACAAAATCATGTCTGTTGTATGGGAGCCCCACTTAAACATTTATTTTATTCTGTTTTAGTATTTGTCATTAAAGCGGCCACTGAAATACATCATCTGTGAAATTGTATTCTCACTTTTCAGATAGTTCTGATAAAATCTACTGCTCAATTCGAAACTGTACCCATAAAGGGCCATTTTAACTAAAGAAATTTATTTGAAGAAGGAGAAAAAAAAATATTTATTTCTGAAGTAAATAATATAAATCAATATTCTGCAAATATTTCAAGCGTCCACCTGTTGCCGCTATATAAATATTCAGCAAAAAAAAACGAGTAAAAAATCACGTTTGTTCTATGGGAGCCCCCTAAAATATTTATTATATTTTATTATTAGTATTTGTTGTTGTAGTGGCGATAGAAATACGTCATCTGTAGAAATTTGAACCGTCTAAGTAGGTATCACGGTTCATGAGATACAGTCTGGTGACAGACGGACGGACGGACAGCGAAGTCTTAGTAATAGGGTCCCGTTTTACCCTTTGGGTACGGATAACCCTAAAAATGATGAAAACTTTCAAAATTATAAGGATAAGAAAAACTTCGTCTTGCGACTGCTTGAAATCGTGTGAAAAAAATGTTAACAAAAACATTGGTACTGTTTGAACAACGACACGACAAATGAATCACCCGGTATACGTAGTGCTCGCGCGGTAATCGGTATACGGTTATAAAGCTCGTTGGAAACCTTTTGTCGGGGGGGGGGGGGGGGTTACGCCGCCGTCGTAGTCATCGTCGTAGTAGTAGTATATGTATAATAGTCGTGCATGGCAATAATTATTATATTATCGTTTGGGTAAATGCAGTGGATCCGTTCTTGCGGTCTCCGAGCTTCCCGATTACACTCGCCCGGTCGCGCGACAGCAGCTACATAATACACGAGTATGATATTATTATTGTGAACTGTTGTGGGTATTATAGTATTGTCTATAATAATAATACGCCGCCGTACAGGCCGATTATTGTTTGTATTCAGTAGTGGTGGGTAATGTTATTGTAACAGCAGTAGACAGGCAGGTAGGTAATAATATTATTATCTTTTTATCGATTATTATCTATCGGACAGGTTGGGGTAGTCGGCATCATTATTTAAATATAGCGTTACGCGTACTTACATATTATTATTTTTATCGTTATTATGTACGCGATTGCACCACACCATTACTGCACCAGATTTTCCACGATCCGATAATGTTATAATTGAAAACTACGACGGCACTATAATAATCATAATAATAATAATAAGGAAGACGGCGATGTGGGCGTGCGGGCGATTTCGCTGCGACCGGTTTTAAGTTTTTCGATTTATTTACGACCCGCGTATTTCTGATTTCTTTTTTTTGATTCGACAACTATAATAATACACAAGCACGGTAAA
The DNA here is from genome assembly GCF_001856785.1 of Myzus persicae. NCBI lineage: Eukaryota > Metazoa > Arthropoda > Insecta > Hemiptera > Aphididae > Myzus > Myzus persicae. The sequence goes on along the minus strand of NW_019102885.1, from coordinate 287,540 downwards.
ATAAAAAAAAACAATTTTAATTCTAGTCTATAAGAGATTAGAGATATCGATAAGATGTGATAATACGATATATTGCCAGTTTTATTTATATTTTAAATTTATGGATTTTAAGACGTATGAACTATTTATTATATAAATGAATATCTATTCGATATATAACATTTCCAAAGAGGGGTGGTATACGACCATTGACCTCCCCTCTGGATCGGCGTCTGATTATACACGCCTATGCGACTATATCTGAACAAGGTATAAGAATCTCGTTGCACTTGGTTCGCACATGGACCTCTATCTGCCCTCACAAGGATATCGATTAAGTCTGTTTCATTTCGACTAAAATGCATGTGCTGCAACACTTGCAACACTTGTTAACATAAGAATACATTTGTTGCCATGGTTGGATTAGGTCACTACAATTAGGAACTTGATTGTTTTAACTTTGAAAAATATATTAACTCGTGGTAACAGCAACAAATTAAATATAGAAAAAAAATCAAAATTTTTATGTATAATGGTCTATACCTATGTCCTATATATTAAACGTTATGCCTATTTTACATTTGAGAACCTACAAGTAATATTATAAAACTACCTCGCTCTCGAAGAAGATTTTAATCTACTTCTGGAGGTGGAAGTTCAACAAAAAATACGTTGAATCTAACCCGGTTAGTCAATAATATTATATCAATAACTATCTTAAAAACGACCTTTGGTACTAGAACGTAGGTGCCAATGTACATCACGAGATAGTATTTAAAAGCTCTCAGTGCAATTAATTTCGTTTTGACATTGATTTATTACTACCTTTTTTCTACAGAATTTACTTTTTGTTGCAGTGACTTTTTTTTTCAACGTTCATATATTACACACTCTCCTTGGCATGATTGCATTCGGCCAACAACAAGCTGATCAGCTTGTATGCTGTGGGATCGTTGGTGGAACAGCCCAAGACCGACAGGTTGGTTGCTAGGCACGTAAAAACCGTATGTCCTTCGAAAGCGAATATCACCATCTCGTAGTCCAGAATTCGCCTGAGTCTCACGTAGAATCCAAGTTTTTCCAATTTCTCTGCATAGGTAAAAAATCTAAATTATACGACAGTTAAAAAAGATCTAAAGATTTCATCTCATCGAAATCAGATATTATGTTATTATTATATTGTTTCTTTTCGTATCGTTTCACTGTGAATAGATCAATAAATTAATTAATCAAAAAAATTGTCTGAGGTTCAGACAAAGACGATTCAACTACTTCATCAAAAATATTTGTTTAACAATATTTAATAGCAGTATATACTATACGCTATAGATAATATTAGACATAACGTGCAACGAATATTAGTTATTGTATTTCTAGTAAAATATAAATGGAAAAAATCAGGTTTTTAAATAATATAATAAATTGATACAATATCCAAGTATGAGATAATTGAGTTCATTTATTTCATAATAATTAAAACATTTTATTCGTGAATTTTAATTTACGTCGTTATGCCCGGCGTTATGAGTAGGCAATATGGCTACATCCAGTTCTTGGAAAGGTAGCTAGATAATAGTTGTAGTATGTAATAGGCATCGCTTATAATACATTATTGTACCTCTACTACATTCGATTTCGTTAATTAATTGTATTATTTTACAAAACATAAAACAAATGTTTATTTTTTTTAAAGTTGTAGATAATGGTTTATTTAATTATCATGCATATAATAGAAACGTAAACATTAAATACTTCAATACATTCCTAGAAACGGTTTGTAGATCCGATTCCTCCAACAAGCGGGCTAGCCAATGATGGTTTACGAAAATTCATAAAAATAAAATAAATCATTTTGAATTTTAATATTTATAATATTATGAATTATGGGTGAATATTTTTATTTTAATATGCTAATTACAGTGGAATTAGCACAGTATGAATAGGATAATATTTATTATAATATACTAATTATTATTAAAAAAATCAAAAAAATATTACATAATGAGCATAGTTAATTAAAAAAACACAATTACAATTTTTTTAACTATATTTATGATTAGGACCGCAATTTGAAAATATTTTTCAAATGTATTGCATACATAAGTGATAAACATAGTGCAGATTAGTGTATAGCATGAAAGTTAACACACGTAAATTGAAACAATATAAAAATTGTACTATTTTTTTTAAGAATTATATGAAAAAATTTCTTTTAATAAATTAAAAATAATCTTATAAGTCTTCAAGTTAGCTTCTACGTTGATGGAGACTAGAAACTCTAATAATATCAAACGGTTGATTGGATCAGTCTCGTACGCGCAAGTAAGATATACAGAACAAATTGCCTGAAAATGTGAACAATAGACGAGACGAAGGAAGGTCCATTTATTTTCTACCAATAAATACAATACTTGAAAGGGTGCTGATTGGCTACCATTATTGTTATGTTAAAGAAAATCACGTAGTACTCCGATACCATTTTTTCTGGTATTTTGTGATTGGATGTCCTTTTTTTTAAGTACATATACAATAATACGGTATAAGTAAATATTTAAATTATAATTAAGGTGAAGTTAGTTTGATATAAAATTAAATCTATAACGATTCAATGACACTTCATACACATATAACTGATAGGGTATGGTACTTGTTTGTCAATTTTTATTATGAATTAATAATGTAATATTTTAAATACATAGTAACCAAGGCTAAGCATTTAAGAGTTGGACAATTATATGTGAAAAACATTGCCAAACTTTGATAATAAAAATAAATAACTAGTATATAATAATATTTTGGTATACACAGTTATTAAAACTACATATCCTTATAACTTTTGCGAAAAGAGGGGGAGGTTTTCAATGGAAATAATAATATTGTATACTACTGCGTGTATTATTATCATAGCAATCGGGTTTAATTAAAACGAGAATGCAAAAAAATATCGAACGTATTGAAATAAAATCAAAAACATAAGAGAGAACGATGCCATAATGGCTCTCTGAACTTCTTTTGTTTTTTTGACGTGAGCTTTGACGGCTATTTTACTATAAGTGTATAATGTACCTATCACTTACCTTTGATATGTTCGACCCTTGTCGTGCGGTGTTTCAAGACTCCGCAGACTTTGGTCGGGCCGTACAGGATGTCAACCGTATACCGGTGACCGTCGTCATTTACCAACAAGCTGTCGGCGATTTTCATTTCTAGTGGTTGCAAAAAGCGAGGCTTCTTACCTCTCAGCCGTAAGTAAAACTCAATAAATAATTTAAAAAACCATTCTTCAAAACGAAATATTGTTACAGATTTATATTGAACAGTCTGCGAATACATAGAAACACAAATGTATAAACACTCAAGCGCACATGGCTAAATAAACAGTAAAATGACTTTTTTTCCTTATCAGTGAACATGTGTCCCAGACTTGAGATAAACGGTAATTTATTGGAATAAATATTAAAAATTATACTGGGGCGTGGGGCCCCATTGTTAAATAATTCATGATAATGATATTTTAGAATTATTTTCGATGGCTATGTTTTCTATGATTATCTCATTTATTCCAAGTTTGTGGAACACTTCAGAACGGCTTAGCTTACATGTCTGTTTATTTGGGTAATACTAGTGCGCAATAATAAAATTAATACAGTTTATAGTATTATGTCTCATGATAGTAGTTCGAATGTTAAGAAGATTGAAAATGGTCAGTTATAAGTAAATGTACCGATATTTTGTCAATCATCGCCAATGGATATCATAACTTTTGAATTTTGACGTTAATCCGTTACTAAAAGATATGCTTGAAATCAATGAGTCCACTTTTTAAAAAATTGTATTCCTCGAACAAAGCTCGTGCAATCTTATATATTATTACTATCTGAAATGCAATTAAGTATCTTGATATGCAGTTCGATCGATCTCAAGGAGAAATATTATTAACAAATTCAAATTTTTGTTCAGAAATCTAATCGCTCTGTCGGATCCATCCGTATAGAAATGATAAAAAGTACACATTACAAAATATGAGCACTGTAAATCGTCTACCGTTCACACCCTCAACTCCGGGGTGTTGACATGTACGTTCGCGTACTGGAGGTCTGGAGCGCTTCACTATTTTTTTTATGACTTTAACACTAGTCGCACACACACACATATGAGCACTTACTAAGCACACACTTACAATACCCGGATGCACGCACTTTTAAAAATTCCTATTTTGAACTTCTTGAAATCGTCCTCTCTAATATATTGATATCTGAATGGGAATAACATACGTTTATGAATTTCGCCACTTTGTTTTGTCATTCGTCAGTCTGAAATGTCATCTTAACGATTATCAACTGTACTGTAATATTATACTCGTGTAATGAACAATACGTTTTTCTCTCAAAATCTACATCTGGGGTGGAGTTGTAAGTTTGTGTGTCGCACAAGTTTTATGTACTTCTGAAATTAGGTTAAATTTTATGGTTATTTTCAAACAAGTTTTTCTTTTTAAATTAAGTGAAATGTATTTACGCACTATACAATTAGCATGCAGATATGTATGCATAATAAATAAGTTCAATATATAATAAGAGTAATAACATTTACTAAGAAGATTCTAAACAGGGCCACCTGGTGTCGACAAGACAAACGACGAAATTAAAAAAAAAATTGTCGTATTCAGATTATGCGTTTTCCGTGAACCTACCTCCTAGGACACATACGACTGCGACTAACGCCGACTTTGCAAACCATTGAACAGGTAATTTTAGACTTCCGATTTCGCAGTAATACAAAATATGTTCACACCGAATTATTATACGCTCACACCGATCGGATCGTGCGTACAACCTGCACCAGTGTACTGCGAAGGTTTTCATGCACTTTTCACACGCTTCCTGCGTTTTGTAACACTTTAAATAATATAATTCTAGAACGATATTCGATTTTTCAATTAAACTCTATCGCGCGTACCTAATATTATGTTATTATAATATAATGGTTATGGTAACATGACGTTTTAATGTACCTATACTAGAGTTTCGAATTATAGAGTTTTTTTTTTATTTTATTAATTCACAAATCTGCTCGATGAAACTCATTGATTACACTTTTTGGAAGAACATTAATTTTATAATGTATTAATTGCTGAATTTAGCAGTCTAAAATCGGAGATTTTAGTGTTCGAATACAACAGTGGCCAAATACAATATACTTTTTTTCACAAAACTACGTAGTTGATCGTCAATGCAAATTCAGACCAAAGATTACCCATTAATAAATAAAAGCCAAATAAAGAGATAAAGTCTTTTTGATATGATGGTACATGCACATTTCATACGTCCGCAGTAGGTGTGTGTTCACAATTTTCACCATCATTTTAACTGATTTGTTCCAAAGATTTTTATTTCCATGTACAAGAGTAATGTTTAAAAATAATCCAGATTCACACCAATTTCAGTCTTACTCAACACGAGTAACACCAAACAAAATATTAAAATTATAATTCATATAGTATTTTTTTAACAGTAGATATTTATATTAATGATAAAATAATCGATGTTATCAAACAACAAATAAGGTACATACGTACGTTGACCGCGTTTGAAATCACTCGTCATTTTTTTTGTTTTTAATTCTTACAATATTTTAATTTTAAAAGTGATTTATGTATAAATATTTTATTCTCGCCGTTCATCAGTATCCGTTCCGCGCCAGAGTTCCGGACAAACCGCACCACAAACTTATTACCTTGAGAGTGAGATGGAATTATTAGCGACAGGTTGCTGGGCGCGGCTGAAGCAAACATAGTTCAGAAGGGCTGCTGATAACAAACGCTGACCTAGGATCTGAACGAGATTAGAACGAGATTCGTACGCACGATTTTCTCAGTGAAAAACAGATTTTCATTTACCAGACACTCAGACACACATCGATTGAACTTATTCTAATAATTTGTACTTACCATTTATATATACTATAATGTACTTTAATGGTATGTACTTTTTTGTACCACCAGCTTTATGGACTTGTATCGTTCGCGAACTCTGATCGTTATTTTTTATTCTTTCGATAGATTATGTTTCAACTTTCAACTGTAAGTACCTGCAAAGTATTTTATACAATCGAGCTGTCCTCCAACCGTATCCGTTCCGCGTCAGAAAACCGGTCGGTCGGACGTCCGCTGACGAACGCCGAGGGTGAGGATCATTATTAGCGAAGAGGGAGGGGCAGAAGGGTGGCTGATAAAAACGTGGACCGCGACAAAGGTCGCTCTCCTCGACGGACCAGGGAGGTGGTCTCCGTGTGAATTTATCCTCGCGGACCGCGGACGCTGACGTTTACGACTCGAGCACGTGTAATTTATATTATATATTTCATACAGCGCACGAGGAGACGTCGAATGCACACGCGTAATATTGTTATGATTGCAGTCGGTCGCGTTGTGTTTTTCGATTAGGTTTCGAAAACGGTTTGAAATCGGGGAAAAGAGGAAAAAAATAACAAATAAATAAACGAAGGGGCTCCCATTGTCGGGCGGCGCGCGCCTCCATATAATATTATTATTATTATTATTGTACATGGGGTACGATACATACTGTCGGGCCTGGCGGTCTTTGTGCACGTCCGATTTATTGGATCGCAGTCCGATTGTCGTTTCGCGGTCGCACAATGCGGTGACGACGACGACGACGATGGAGGTCCAAAAATCGTATAGGAATCGCGTATAGAGAATATATGATATATATATATAATACGCGTATACCCTGCACTACTCGTATATAACAATAATAATAATAATAATAATGCATCGCACGACAATAATACACGAGAAACCGCAAATAGATTCGAATGTCATATTGTACCATTACAGTGGCCGCGACAGCCCGCGCGGAAACGCCTCTTTTTGTTTATTTATATTGTTTTTTACGATTTCCATTGCTCCTGGTCCAAAAGACTCAGCGCTGTCGACGGTGTGTGTGTCTATTCATTGAAACAGCTGACCGTGTTCTCCGGCACCTACCCCCCAGGCCGAATGCCGTCGACCTAAATATCGTCAAGTTCTATCGCGGACGGGGTTATATGGGTACGTACATATAGGTGAGCACAATTGAATCATTATTTTGTTACAACGAAAATTCAACATTAGTATTAGTAAGCACATATTTTGTATTGTTTCGATTCAGTGTTTTAAAGTAACATAATATTTCGGAATATTTTACTAATCTTTGAGAGAGTAAAAGGAGAATATTAAGTTTTTGCACGCAAAGTACCCGTACGACTCCTCCAAATCGCGGACAGACAAGTCGACGACGACGAAGACGTAGACTTGCAGACGGAAATCCGTTGCTCGCGTAACGATATCATACCTCGGCCATTGTCACCGGTGTATATTTTATTTTCTACGCATGCGTGTTGTACTTGTGCGCTTTTTACCCGGCACACATAACATTATAATATAATATAATATAATGTACACTCGGACGACTACACAACCGACGTCGAGACACGTTTTTTGATTACGATAACAACGCGCGGCCCGATGACGGAGCCGATAACGTGCCCGTGTCTCCTTTGTGTCTGCCACGGAACGCTTTTTTTACGGGTCACGTCTGCCTTGGCACACACGCACACACACACACACGCTCACACAGACACACACATATGCCATCTCTCAACAACCCACGTGGGCGCTCGTCGTGAGACAACCGGGTACGGAGCAGTGCACGTGCAACCAGTGGATATAATATGGTTGGCCGGCCACGTACCACTTACCACTTGTGTGTGTGTGTGTATGTGTGTGTGTGTGTGTGTGGAAAACAATAATAATAACGACGACGACGAGGACGATAATACCCTCGGGGTGTATCGGGAGGCTGGGTCGAAAAAATGTACGTTTAGTGTAATACGATATTCGGATTTTCGTATACACACGTATACGTTGTTGTTATTATTATTATATAAAGTATTCGAGAACAATATACCTATACGAGTCCTCGAGACCGAACCGGAGCCGAGACGAATATCGGTCGGGCCCTCAACTGCCATGCTTGGCTGCCGTGAACTTTTCATTATTTGAGATCTCGACTATACTGATAATAATAGTTAGATGTGAATGGGGGGGGGGGGAGAGGGGGCTTGTCAGCTGTGCATTGTACTCGATTTGCTTTAATAGAAAGATTTTGATATCGATATTGAATGTGATTAATCATTTTGTATTTGTTAGTCAATAACCGGCATTTGGGGGGATGGAAGTCTCACTTTTTTTTTTAACCATTACAACTGAAGCTCCTACCTTAAAAATTTGGCATTTTTACGTCTATGTATAGATGTAAAAGTATTATACGTATAACGCTCAAAAACTGCATTTGCTCCAAAATCTCGTGGACCCCTACGCAATAACAATTTCATTCGATAAATATTTTGCTTTTTTAATCCATCCGTTTTTTATGGCACACCGCTACGGTACTGACTTTTTTTTAATAAAAATATAATAAATTTACCTCACATATACACACGCACGCTCTGCCATCCCTTACCTTGGGTCGTAAGACGGTTGATTTCACAACTCTATAATATAATAATATCAATCATCAATCATCATGTAACAACGCGACGACGCGACGTGTGTAGAGTAGTAGAAATATAATTTCATCGATATTTGAGTTGATCGCGACGTGTATTATTGTTGTTGTTATTGATTTTACGGACGATTTTCCGTGTTATTTTTATATGCTTTCTTACTTTACAATTTTACATCTGATCCGATGGCACGGTTCACAGAGCACGAGCATTACAATATATATATACAATAACATTAATATAATTACACTATATACGTACGTGATTTCGAGTGATACGATTACCTACCGCTGCGAAGAAGTGGACCTCGAGGTGTGATCGTTTTACATGATAAGGTGTATAGGTATCTCCCGAGTTCTGTCGCTTCCAAAGTATTTTCAAATCACGCGTACTCAGCCATACCGAACACGACTCGACGGTTGTCGAGATGGACGACGTCAGTTGGCGTTATGGTATAACGTGGTCGGGGATGACCATGGTTATGTTGTATAACGTATATTTACCCTGTAGGTTTAATTACCGTAACCGATGAGGACGGATATTACAATTGAATGCTTAAATAAAATACGTAATACGTTTAAATAACCAATAATTAATTTCAGTTATTCTCAGGTTCTATTGCCGAACTTACAAACAATATACCTACTAACAGAGTAGCAGTCACACCATCTGGGGAGGGGGTGGCAAAGTGTGTTTGGCAGACACGTACTGATTTTTAAATGTTTTAAAAACATTCAAGTATTAAATAATATGGAACCATTCTAAACCATGTACATACATAAATTACAATATGTATTTACTACGATTGTTGAAAAATCACCGAACTGAAAAAGCATTGGTCTGCTTATATTGTTTTGACACCATTATTATAATAGCTCAAATAACACCACCATTGCAGAGTAGGTAGGTAAATTAAGTCTTACAATTGTATTATAGTATATGGCTGCTTCGTATGGTCGAATAGAGTTCAGTCATATCAATAATGTGTACAATGAACTTGCATTGTGAGTGTTACCTTACAGTTAATTGTGTGTAAACATTAAAATATTATCGTATCGGTCAGCAGTTGATCGTGTCGTGTCTGTAATGTAGAATTTATATAATATATACACAGGTGTCGAGTAACATAATTATTACAAATTGATATATTACGGTAGTTTAATATACGAGTATTGTGACGATTGCTGCATGGACAAAAGACTTTATTGTATTATGTCGTTGGTATTTGACTAGTATAAAATCAGTAGTGTTTTACTATTATTGTTAATATTTTAACACAATGGACATATTGTTCTATCAATTTGTTATTGTTTTATAATCATTCGTATTTAGTCTTTCACGGAAAAATAATCTATTGGTGTGGATAAAGTGTTACTAACTCCAGATTATATACAAGACGAGTTTTCCTTTTTTGATGCGATAACATACGCTAAGAATTTAATAATAACAATGCAATTTTTAATCAACCAAACGTGTTTTTTATCATTCAACTCAATAAAAATAAACAATATTTTTATTATGACACAAGCCATAACTCATAACACTTAAAAATGAAAACTATCATGAAAAACCTTACAAATTATAGAAAACACAACAATATTGCAGATAAAACAAGTACCTCTAAATAATAATAGTAAAAAAAAAATTAAATTAAATACACTTGAGAACTAGACATACTTTGTTGGTATAACCTTGCAATGGACGATAACTTATATAACGCCTATGAATGTCCATGTGTCACACCGAAAAACGTCATCGAACTTGTAAAAAGAAGTCTTCACGGTGCTTACACACCGCCGCCGCCGCCGGATTCAAGCGTCACCGGTCAAAAGTATCCACCCTTTTCGAAGTAACCACCACCGCCAGCATCTGCGTGCCCGTACTTCTCACCCTCCTTGACACCACCCTTCTTGGCGTATTCAGACTGTTGGCCGTGGTGAGCCTGCTCACCGGCCTCGGACTTGTGGCCCTTGGCCTGTTCGTACTTCTTGCCGTGATCGCTCTCCGCTTTCTTCGTACCGTGGCTTTCGTGATAGCCGGTATCAGAGTGACCCTTCTTCTCGTTTCCGCCCTTCTCCTTGGCGTGCTTCTCACTTTCATGCTTGTGTTCTTCGTGCTCTCCACCGTCGTGCGACTCGTCGTAGAACACTTCGTCCTTCTTGTACTCGTCCTTGTGGTGCACCTTGTGGAATCCGGACGTTTTCTTGCCCTTCTTGTGGCCGCCCTTTTTCACCACCGAGATTCCCTTTTCGCCGTGGTTTCCGTGGTATGCCTCACCAAAATGCTGTGCCTGGTCCACATGACCCTTCTTCTCGCCCGCCTTCTCGGCCACCTGCGAGTGCTTCTCATCGCTGCCGTAATCTTCTTTCTCACCTTTGTCGTAGGCTTCCTCCTTCTTGAAAGCCTTTTCCGCCTTTTCACCCTCCTCTGACTTGTGGCCCTCCAAGAACTTCTGGCCCTGCTCCTTGTCGTAATGCTTCTCCTTGTCGTATTCACTGCCACCTCCGTAACCGCCACCGCCGTGGCCTATGTACCGGCTACCTTCGTCTTTCAGGTCACTGGATATCTTGCTTTCAGCCGGCCGCTCTTCGACGATTTCCTTAATGTTTCTGGGCGCCGGTTTCGGCTCTTTGGCGTTCCTGGGTGCCGATTTCGATTCCTCCAATGACTCCTCGTCCACGTCCTCGGTTTGTGGCTTCTTAGGCTTATATTTCTTTCGGTTAGCAGGCGTCAAGTCCGTCCGACGGTGATCGGGCACCAGTATCGAGTCCAAGTCTTCGTCCCGGTCCTCGGCATCAGTCGCAGGTGGTTTCGTCTGCCGCCGTTCTTCGGGGAACCTGAATGGTTTTGGTCCCGGTACTTCTCCAGCATGAAGTCCGCCCCTAGTTGACGGGTGCTTATTATACGCCCGGTACTCGGAGTGTTCTGGTTCTGAATCCCGGTGCGCATTCCTTGATCTATACGAGTTATACTCTCTGCGGGGTACCTTTGACGTTTCCACTACACTGTACGAGCTACTCACTCCAGACGTGTCACCAACCGGAAGTATTTCCACGTTGGAACCCAGGCCCAGGTACGAGTTCTGCAGCTGTCGCTTTTGACGGGCCACCACCGACACGGATGTGACGGCGAGGAGCGGCCACACGGCGACGATCATCGCGGCACACCGTAGAGCCAACATTGCAATGATCGCTAAGCGCGCTGACCAATGTAGCGTCTGTCAAATTGTGCGCGAAACGAGTGAATGCAAACGATCGACAACGACGACGATGATGATGATGATGAAAACGACGACTGAATTGTGATCGATAACAGCTGATAAACGTTTTCGAACGATTATTCCGATATTAACTGTCCCGAACGGTGTTGAACGTGTACTGACGATGCGTGTCAGATTTTCTACTTATAAGTTTACCGGACGTCCCCCTGCAGCGAGCGACGACGGTCGTTGATTCGAGACGAATCGGTTGCGAAATCCGTCGGAAAAATTCCCGACGAGAAATCATCCATAAGTCGTGACAAGGACGAACGTTTAGGTTTTTCTCCGTACCAACCGCCGCCACCGACTGCACCGCGTTTTCCAGGGTCGTGCGTATGAGGTTACCCGCGTGTAATATATCTGCAGCAGTGCACGCACATAACGATACTCAATAATAATGTATCGTTTATACGGCCGTTTTCCTTCTCTGGGGAAAGCGAACAGTATAGCTACACCGAGATCTTCAAGGGTAAGCTCGTGTCCGCCGATGCATTGCACGAGCCTTGGACCATCCGATGGACCGTATAATAGTTAATAACATATTATAATCAATCTTCACCCACTCGTTTCATCGGCCATCGTAGCATAATATAATTGTTATCATGACACACGGCCTACTAATTTAAACCGTAAGGCAAAACGAAAGTCATGTTTTTTTAAATCAAAATTCCAATAAGACCGTACTAGTATTCTTTATTTTAATTTATTTACAACGATAGTGAGAAGAAGTATATTATATTATAACATAATGTATTTTAACATAAAGAAGAATTGAAATAACATATTAGAATAATATCACAATGATAACGATCTGGTAGGTACGAAGCTCTCATTTATTAATATGCATCGCATATGCATCATTCTTGATATGGATGTTTTTGTGGAAAAGCTAGACTGACTTGCTGATATTATGTAAAATGTGCTCTGAAATCTAGTATTGATAGAAACATGGAGTTCTAAGCCGCCCAAGAAACGAGGCTCGTTAATTTCATAATATTGTATGATTATCCAAGTGTAAACGATAGCTAAGGGTCCGGCGTCTAGATGATAGCGAATTGAGACCAAGCACCTAATTTACAGGTTGATAACCGTGGGCTGATGAACTATATATTATATTGTATGCATTTCGGCCCCACTCATGAGACTGCATATAATTATCACTTGATCGTATACAATAATTGTATAGCGAGATGGAATCTGTTTTAAACATACCTAGGTACCTAATAATATTGTTATGTTTAACTCTTTTTTAATTGTATCACTTCGTCGCGCTTTATGGCGTGGCGACTCGCGTACGCACCGATAACGATGGTTTGTGTTTATAAATTAATATTTTCCGGTCGACGGCATTTTTTCGACGACCACTCGTAACGAAACTGATTGCATCGCGGAGTTCGATCGCTTGCACGTGCAAGTAGTAGTTGTATAGATAACAAAAACATACTTAATTTTTTGTTTTTTTTTTTGTTTATTATACGTCCCATATGGTCTTGACGTTTAATCGAGAGGTATTTGCATAATGATAGGCCACCGCGCGACATACGCTTGAAAATAAATAGACTGCAACACGCGGCTCGTACATCACAGACGAATTACTGCTGTTATTAATGCACATGTAGGTGTACCTACGTATAACATACACGCGCGTGTCGGACACCCGGTGTACAATAATAATATCGTGTTATGATAAATGCACACACGCGCCGCGGCGATCCGAAAAAAATTAAATAAAGTCGAAACTTAACCCTTTTGGCCGCCTCCGTTTAATAATACCACCATCTCGCGTCCGTCCGCGTCACCTGACAGCATAATTGCCCGTGAAGCAATTTGCCGTGGAAAATTCAATCGTGTTCAGCAGAGTATTAAGCGGCGGGCAAGTGGACGGGGAGTGTAATATTGTCATAAGTGTGTTTTAGAAAAATAAAATAATATATACCGTCGTGTGCATCGCGTTCTGTCGGGTAATGTTAATAAATTATCGTATTGTTATTAATTATTATAATACAATATTATCAAATGTCAGTAGAGCATGACCTCGAAATGTTGCCGCTCTGACGATGACACATCACTGGCACATACTCGTGGTCATCGCCGAAATGTAAGTCCACGTCCTTAAAATATTATGTATATTATTTTATTTTTGAAGTGCATGATGTCCGCGCGTGTCCGGGGCTGTGTTTAATCGTCGTTGTTATGATAAAACAATCGATTGCGCACTTGCACATAACGGAAAGTAGATCGTAGGTAGGTATCTTTATATTATACAACAATTATAATATAATCATATGGTCTCGTAGTTCCGAGAGAAAAGAAAAAATGATTAACGATCGCCGTACCATTGTAATATTGTTAAGTTGCTATGTATGTCGTACAATGTGATTTTGCATCTAAAAATGATAAGTTTATTCGATTTTATAAATCCAATTGTCCGCGAATAAAAAATAAAACTAATTAATCGTATATTATAAAGCCAAAATGTATAATAGGTATGTCTGAGTAAAATACGTCTTGTTGTTCAGACTTCATTGACTAATAATTGGCTTTTGAGTGTTAGCAGCCAGTCATTATTTCACGACTAATAAATTGCGCGTAACCGCTTTGGTGACTTTGGTACGTTACACTCTTCGGTGACATTTGAATGCAACGAGTGTCCTGTCCACGCGCTTGTCGGCATCTGTATAATGTGCTGCCAGGACTACGCAGTTTTCCTGCGATATCGACTTGCGTGCGTGTGTGGACGCAGAGCGTAATGCCTGTGTCATTACGACAGCCAAAACGGTACTAATTAATGCGACTTACACACCGCCCCCCCCCCCCGAATGGAGCAGCTGCCAGACGTCGTATGCATTGTAATAACATCATTCGGACGAACGGCATAATAATAACAATGTCAACAGTATAGTATAATGTCAATGTAAACGATGATATTATGGTGAACGGTTTGGATTTCGGTGTCCACTGCGGCTGCTCCTCGCGACATCGCACTACGTCGGCGGAGACGCATCGGAAATCAGTCTCCGGGGAGGTGAGGGGGATCTCTCGGGGACCCGCGCACGTTCGAGGGGACGATTTGATTATCATCGCGAACGCAGTCGACCGGGTGGTGCGTTGCTCGCACGACGTTATGATCGTACACACACACAATATGACAAAATATATTACAAATCGTCAGCGCCGGCCAGTGGCCGCAGTATCAATAAAACAGTGTGCGCTGTGTGGTGCGGTTTGCGTGTGTGCTGGAGCGACTCGTGTAATTGATGTTTTTCGGACGGCAGACGAGTGCAAGTGTGCGTGTCTGTGCGTGCGATATTGCATGTGCATATTATAACAATATTATAATGACGGTGTACGTCCGACGCGAGCGCACGCGGTGAATATAATTAGCCGCCGAATATTATAATATTATTAATAACAATGTGTGTATACTCGTGTACGTCAGATGTTTTCCACGTGGGGGGGGGGGGGTAGGGTTTGCGTGCGGTCCGCGATGACCGCCGGGGAGGAACAGCGCGACACGCCGGTCGGGGCTGACCGCCGCGGGGTCCGAGCTCACCCCCCCCCCCCGGAAGGGTTATAGAGGTGAATCCTGCGGCCGAAGAGTTGTTTTCCTACGCGCGTTACACTGCACGCTTTTTGTGTATGTATTCTATTAAAACCATCGGTGTTTTTACAATATACGCGCGTAGCGTATATTATTATAATATGTGTTTCGGTGGTCGGTTTTGTTTGCACAGCGACGCCACATGCACCGCGTATTATACATATTTTATAATATTATTATTATTTTAGTCGTGAAACAATAAACTGTGGTGAGTACGATATAAGAACGCTTAACGCGACGACGACGGCGGCGGCGGCGGCGTATAAAAACTTCCGGCCGCCGGATATCACGATATAATATTAATTATGATGAACTCGTGTGGGTGTGTGATTTTCGAGGTCCGAAATGTGAAGTGTGTACTTACGCGATAGACCGCTGCAAGTGTACGGGTAACACGCCTTTTCAGCAATATACGTCATAATCGTCGGTTAAAATTTGTATTTACGAACGACGGGAAGATAATATACTCACTCCTCTAGTGCTCTGCACAGTCAAATTGGAGGAACGTGCTCGTAGAAACATCAATATTAATCAAGTCATTTTCACACATTTAAATTTTTTACTTGAAAAGACTCTCGGCGACATGGACGTGCAATGTACAAGGGTTTTCTTTATGAGTCTTCATTTAAAATTCTAATTACACGTTCTTAATATTATACATAATACATTGAGTCCTATCCTCTTAGAGGCTTTCCGGTTTTTGCAGATTGAAGTTTGGTATGATGTATTTGATGATGTTGGTCGCTGACTGCAGATGATGATTGTTGTGTAGCATTTCAGCTATTGATTCTGAGAGATTGGAACTTGTTCTGGTGTCGTGATATATATAGGGGGGGGGAGAGGGCCGGTACTTTAATGTGATCAATTATTAAGTATTTTTAAAATTACTTCAAATTTTCTTGGTATCTCGATAGGGAACGCACAATTGTCGATGTTGTGTTCAATTTTATTCAATTTAGTAGAGTAGAATATGACCATTTCTGATACCATCTTAGTTAAATTTTATATTTTATTACAATAGATTTTGGTTCCCGTGATATTTAACAAAAGCTGGCAGTTTTATAAATATTATTATATTTTATTGAATTTATAAACTTAAAAATTACTTTCAATAATCAGTTATGATTATGTTAAACAATCTGAATTGTCATTAGAAATTTGAAAATATACTATAAAAAAAATATTAATTTACCACTGCGGTTATATGAGCTAATATTATTAAAACCAATTAGGTATAAACCAATTATCAAATCGAGGTTCTAGTCTAGACAATCAGATCACTTATTTGCTTCATAACTTAGTGTGTATCCGTTTAAAATTCGAAAGATGCATGGTGTATTATTATCTTATTGTCTCAACGACTTTATAATCATATTATGGTACATTGTGAATGCATTTTACTATTTACACGTATAAACTGGAGTAAAATTATTTTATACTTTTAAACTTGTATGCGTTTTCCATCTGCAGGGTTATAAATGTCTGAACTGGAAGGACCTTTTAATATCCATTTAAAGATTTAACCGAATATGTCGGACTAAAGAAAGTTTATCATTTCACGTTTTTCATGGTACCGAAACGAAACACGACGACGATGTTCTTATTTCTCATACCATAACAACGTATGTGTCGACCGTTCTATGACGTTAATATGGTACGTTGGGTTATACTGTATTGTTCACTCGCGGTCAGCCGTGGTCATAATAGATTATCGACTACAAGGAGACTTTAATATTATACACTCAAACAGTAGCTAAACGTTCGATCGGAGGTCTAACAATTAATGGCGTATTATTAATAATGCATTGTATGATATTATTGAATGTGCGAATACCCGATGTAAGTCAAGTAAGACGTAGTTTTTGTACGATCATAGGTACACATAATAATATTATAGACTCACATTCTATTATTATTATTATTATTATTATTATTATTATCATAATAATTATTGTTATTGTACTCGTGCGCGAAAATGTCCTTAGACAGGCGGCGGCCCCGCCAGCGATGCATATGAAAACGAGCATGACACTAATTAAAATAAAAAATAAACAAATAATAGTAATAATGAGAATGGAGAAAAAAAACGAGTAAAATACGCGTTAAATCGCCAAACGTTTGTCCTACATGGATAAAAGTCCGTAAAAATACGCGTTAACAATCGAGCGAAGGGCATATAGCGTCCAGCCCGGTTAATTAAACGCATTTACCTCCGACAAAATAATATATTATATTATAATAATTACTGGAGACCGCAACAGCTGCCGTACTCTCCGCGTATAGAACCTTCTAGAGAGAAATAACGATTATTATTATAATTATTATTATCGTATCAACACTGAGTACAATTTATTTGTCTACACTTATTTAGCTCTTTACTGATATTCAATGCTCGCACTGACACATTATTAATGATTATTCTTTATCGCAGTCAAAATCAAAATTTCATGTAAATCTACAATGTGTAAGTATATAACAACGGAGTGGGTGACATAAATGTGGTCAGCCACGACATTAATTACAAAAAAAATTCGTACTCAATAGTAACTTTATATTTTATAAACACGTTGTGACTGAAATCACACCCTTCACTTCACACGATACGTTTACAGGATAATCATTTTTCCTTCAAATTATGATCTATATTATATTGTGTTCAAGACGATAAATAAATGCACTTGAACGTTAGGCATTGGAACCAAAAACGTATCTACGTACGGCCGTGTTTGGCGGACACTTTTATTCGAGTAGGCAAGTCGGTCATGATGGAAATTGAAAAAACAAAATAGAAAACCCACTCGCCAGCAATCGGTGATCTTGACCGTGATTATTTCGACCGTAAAAACCGCGTGTATAACAACACTGTCCTGTGAATTATATAAAATGATAATATTAAACGTGTAACTTCGTGTCACCGAAATAACCTTGCGCAGGTCTTTATGGAAGAAATTAATCAAAATTAGTTGATATTTTTACCCGAATTTGAGTACGATTGCCGAAGAAATTATAAGACGCAACTATGACATGTACACTAATATTAGTAGTTTATGTAACTTTGTATTATAATAATTTATGGGTGACCCGCGAGATGATAAAATTACCACTCATCCGCGTCTGTAGTGAAGCGAGGCACATCGCACGATGCCGGTTTCAGAACGAAGGTGTCGTGCTTAGGAATTGAACCGTGGTACCTTCCCGCCTGCTTCCGGATGTCGGGAAAAAAATTCGGCCACCAAGAGTGTCCGGTATTCAGAGGTTTTATAAATCTAGAAAATACGACATGATAACCTGCTACGGTGCTTTGGGACTATATATAGGTGTACAACACTCACGCTCGCGTGTATCTGTTATAACGACCTTACAGCTTAGTCTGTTGGTGTACCGATCGCTGGCGCGGGTTCCTAAGTCCCCGACGTGGTAATGTTCGACTGCAGAGTGCGCGAGGGGGGGGGAGGTGTAAAGAAAACCACGAGCGCACACGACAACCGCCTCTCCTCCCCCCCCCCCCCCCCCCCCCGAGAGAGCTGCCAATGACCCCGAGTAGATTTGTTTGCGTTCCGTCTCTGTCTCCGCGGCGGCTGCTGCAAACCGGTTTTCCCGTGACCCAACGACGGCGACGACGACGACTACGGCCCGCGCCCGTTACGTTTCCCCCGAGAGAGGGAAAACTCGTCTCTGAAGACGTAGTACTATGTTACGATTATATACTATAGTATAATATATACGTACTTACTACTACTACTACTACTACTACTACTACTACTACTACTACTACTACTACTACTACTACCACAATACTACTACCACAATTATACTACTACTACTACGACTACTACGAGTTCTACTATACTATTTTACTATTTATATACGCTATGCCGAAGAAAAAAAAATTATTATTAAACTACCGCGACACACCGGTTACTGCGGTTTGAACCACATCGCGCATAATATATACCTATACATTATACTATACGTAGGTATTACATATTGTTACCGTGTGCGTGTATAAGTCTCAGCCCGCAGAGTGGTAACATATCGTGTGTGCCTACCTATACCTCTAAGCCAAATACGTATACATAATATTATATTATGTATACCGGTTTGAGCAGACGGTCGCCGTTTCGCGAGTACACATAATATTATTATTACGATGATTTTATTAATATTATTTATTATGATTGTTGTTGTTGTTGTTGTTTTTTGTTGCCGCCGTGGCGGCATGTCCGTCTGGACGACCCGAAATGTGTGGCACACGTTTTGCCGCCAAAAAAAGAAACATGATACAATATGAATTTAATGATTTAAAAAATAATTAATTTATTATACTATTATTATCATATCATTGTAATATTATGACACTGAGAACAAAGAGATCAGTCTTACATGTTTTTCATTGGCGATTAAATCTATTTATTTTTTTCTTCAAAGTAGTAAACAGTGCTAATGAAATATTTTTCTCATAAATATCGAAGATCGGACTAAAAGGTTTTTCATGTACAAGTGCTTAAATTTTAGATACAGATAGAGAAGAGTATATAGTAAAATATTTCTAGACTATAATTATGGTGATAATAATATATATAAAATCTTTCAGTCTCATTTCAAGTTTCTCATAAGACTTTCAATCATAAATAATTAAACGCTTTTAGTTCTAAAGTATTCTAAATAAAAAATATGAGCTTACAAATATAAAAAAAAATTCAATAACTTCTGTGACAACGAACAGTTAAAAAATAAAAATAAAATATAAAATGATACATCAAATAATGTGTGATAGATATAATATTACTTAGTTAGTGTTTGTTCTGTCGATGTAAATATTATTATTAGGTTAAATAATGGTAGTACCATTATGGTTTATACAGTAGGTATTATAATATATGGTTTGGGCATTGGACAAAAAATACATTCGTAACAGTATTATATAAAAAATATTTAACTACTGGAAAATCTAAATCCATTGCGGAAATGTACTGTTAGTGACAAAAAGTCGAGATTTGCATTTTGAATTAACGCAAAAGTTGTTTAATACGAATACTTCGATAATAATCAGAAAAACCTGAATAGTTAACAAAATGAGAACTGTTGTCATTATAATATTAAACTTTTAAACATTTTAATGGACCACCGTTTTACTAAAATAATTATTTGATAATTAAAAATGTAAACTTTTTGTTAAGAGCAAAATAATTAAAGAAAAGAGCATTTCATTAATAACGGGAAATTCATTTGGCGAGGGTGTTTAGGCGCATTATCGTTTATTGTAAATTCTTTGATTAAAATATTGTTTTTGTTAAGACGTCAAGTAGTACAGACAGTAAATGAAACATTATTCGCTACGAAATATACTAACCATATCAAAATGGCTAAAACATTATGTAAAAAATAATATTTAGGTGTATAAAAATTAAATGAAGGTGTGTTGTACAACATAAAACTATAAAACTGTAAATAATAAATTATTATGGTAATCAGATATACCAACAGATCTCAATATGGTAAAATACATATAAGTGCCTAAATTTTATTTTATGCGTTATCAAGGAAAACAAAGGGAATATACAAACTTGAACTTTGTTAATACCCCCAAAAAAAAGTTCGACCCTAATATATTAAACTGAGCACACTTCGCATGTACACGGTGTATTTTACTTTGCCGAATTACCGTAGCCCGTAGGTTTATGTTTTTGTCTTTTTCGAGAACTTTTCTTGATATATTACAACACGCTGCAGAATGAAACATTGATATTATCTGGAAGAAAACTGTCAACTGATAATTAGTACAGTCGAACAATAAGTATTTAAGGATTTAATATATATTACACATCAACGCGGTAAACTGATTTCTGTACCTGTCACGTTTTGCTACAATACAAATTTGAATACACTGACATCACCTTCATCTTTAAAAAACAAGATAAGAACATCGACCTCGTAATCTCAAAACTCATTTATCAAAAAGTGTTTTATAATAATATTATTTAATACAATAATATACATAACAATCAAATCTTGTAGGTAATAATCCCTGAATATTTTTCACTGTGACATTTCTGTACAATAGCAGATAACACAATATACTATAACAATATTATCGCGATCTGGTGTTTTATGCCCCAGCATAAATGACTATAATACGACTATGGAGGTGATAAATTATAACATTCGTTTTTAGTTTGTTGGACCGTTCAAAAAAAAAAAAAAGTAAAAAACACTAGAAAGTGTATTATTGCGCCGGCGATAAAGATCAAAATTAAGAAAAAAGTCTTTGTTTTTATCGATGATAACCATGGTATAAAACCATGTTGATACTATACTATACTATGATTATTATAATCGTAACGATAATATAAATATAATAATAAACCGATGTATTAAATAATGTGTAAAATGTAAATACACGGCGTATATATTATTATTGTACAATCGTTTGTTTGTCTATTTTCGATGTTCCCCGGGCGAGTCCATTGAACTCTTCCGGGCAAGCCTCGACCAGAGCTGGCAGAACGAAAGAGAGAAATAGAGAGAAAGAGAGAGGGAGAGAGAGAGAAAGCAGTGAACTGACTACGGCGACGGCGATTAATATAGGAGACGAATCCACGTCTTTTTCTTCGCAATAATGGGCGACAGACACTGCTGCAGGTCGCCAACGAGGAGCACTCTGCTACCACTATTACCACTACCACAGTCATAAACGTCGTCGTCGTCGGGGTCTATATGCCGTGCTTTCCGTGTTGTGATCGGATAATGGGCTGGAAAAAGCAAACATTAACATAGAGCGAACGACGACGACGACTATCGAGTGAGCCGGGATCGCATTCGACGATCGGCGGTACGTGGTGGTGGGGGAGGTGGAGTAACGCACAATAGGAGAAGCCGTCTTATTTATGTACACACACACTCACTCGCGTCGGTTGAAGCCTTAATAGTTGCAACCGTGATGATGGTGTACAGGCTGCGGAGTCCTGGGCCCGCGGAGATCGGTGAGCGAGCCGAGGAGGAACAGAGTTTATTATACACACACACACACACACACACGCACACGCACTTATATATATATATATTATATATTATTATACTCCGCAGTGGTGTGTACAAGTCTCCGCAGGTCTGAGAGCGGCGGCAAGGAGCGGGTAGGCCGTGTGCGCGTGTGTGCGCGCGCGCGTCCGAGTCTAGGGCGTCGGTGTGGCGGAGAGTGGAGGTCTTTGTTGGGCGCAGGTGTACAGATGCGGTTTCGCTAGGCCGAGTATAAGTCCTCCTTTTGAGTTTTTACCTACACACACACACACACACACACACACACACACACACACACACACATACGTATATATATGGGTACGCGGTCGCAGAGTTCGTTGCGCGGAGGGGTGGTGAAGGGTTTTCTCTCTGGAAAACCAGTTTTTATGGGTTGACTACCAAGTTACGTGATTTGTAAGACAACATCAGCTCTCCTCCTCCTCCTCCTCCTCCTCCGAGTGTGTAGACGCGTACTATACGTATATAATGTATATAGGTGCGTGTAAGCGTGTGTGTGCTGTGTACCCGACGTGGTGTGTTCGTTTACCCCGCGCGATCGTTTCCAAACGCGACGCGTATACCAAACCACAGGGGGGAGCGCCCGCCTCGCCCCCTGTGCCCGTTATTAACGTATTATTATTATTATCGCATATACCTAAAGATGTTATATTATGATACATATATATAATATAATACCTATATAATATGATCGCCGTCGTCGTAGTCCTCCCGGCCCGTTGTCGTCGTCTCCGAGTCGTCGCCCCGTGGCCAATTAATTTGAATATTATACGTAATATATAATATACAATATATGTATATATACTGGGCACGAGGAATTTTTCATGCGTCCAGAGAAAATCAAAAATGATTAAATAAAAATACCATACACCGGATCGCATAATACAATAGAATATGATCCGTAGGTGCTCGTATTATAATTATAATATAATAATATAATACTTCATACGCACGACAGTTGGGTTATTATACGCTTCACATTTTGTGCACGACACCTTATTGATAAGAGTATATCAAATAATAAGAGTATTCAAATTGCATATTTTGTCGCGTTCTGCGGTATCCTTTCTTTGACCTTATGGACGAGCACGTCTCGTACGCGAAATAGAGATGGATGGAAGTGTTTCCCACTATCTCGAATACTTATAGCGACGTTATAGCCATGTCTTCTCAGGATGAGAAGCTTTCGAAAATTTTGGTATTTTATAATATATTATAAAATGGATGCAATTTGAGCCCATAACACCAGTTTCAAAAACATATACAATAGATGGCCAAGATATATTTTGGACACGCTTTAATAACTGATTTTAAGTTGTTGTATCTACCTACGTATAGCAATAAGACTGCTGCAAGTTCATTAGGTAAATATTTAATCACCTCATTAGTTATGTAAAAACATAGTATTTTTCACCAGTCCTGACTCCAAATAAATATTAGACTAAATCTATAAGGACAGTTTCCAAACTTTTTGAACTCCTTGTACTTCATACCTACGTTATGATCAAAGTGTATGAGATCGACTTTCATTCCATGAAAAGTTAAATTACAACATATCACAATTCATTAAACACATTCATGAGTACACATCATTATATATGAATATAAACCGACAAAGGTGGGCTATATATTAGTTTAAAAAGTTATAAATATGCACCTATAATAGACTTGAATTTATTTTTGGTGAATTGTTATCTTTTTAATTAGCCGCAAAAATTGAAGTTAATGCGATAATGCGATGTATAGTGTATACTCAATCTAGTTATTAAGTTGATTAGAACATTGAGTCACTAGTTACGAAGTTTAAAAGTTGTAAAAGTTTTTAACAAGTTAATGTCCTGCACCTTTTTGTATAGAATTAAACGCTCAATAAAGAAGATTAATAATGAGCACTTTAAAACGCTTTTAAAACGTTGATTTTAGAGAGCAAAAGAGTTTTATTGTAGGGCGAGCAATAAAACTACTTCAATTAAAGATAGGATTGGGGGCTATTCATTTTTTTTTTTCGTAAATAATATACTAAACAGACACCTATATAATAACCGTAATAGTTACACATTAAATAATTAAATTATTACGATTCATAAACGTTTAGAGCCGTGGCATAATAAACTTTATATACGTCACAGAATCAGTTACTTATTCGATATTTTATTACGTAGCGTACTTATTTGGGTATACGCGTATTATACCACACACATCATATATTACAAAATCGGAAATGAATAGTTAGTCGTAAAAACTCTCGTGCTTGATACAATATTATGTAACAAAACTATAATAATACGTCCTACCTATTTATAAATCTTGAAATACCATTTGTTAATACCAAAAAAGCAGCAATGTCTTTCGTTCGATTAAGGTCTTTCTTAATGTAATTCCGAACGAATTACTCATTTGTTCAAGTTGTTTATGTTATAATTTACGTCAACTTCAAGTTATGTTATTCATATAAATCAAAAAAAAAATGGGTTTACAATAAATTTTAAACATCTAGTATAAAACATTTTTTTTTCTTTCTAAGTACCTGTATTATTATAACTTATAAGGTGTAACACTCATAAATGTCTTATCGTATTCAATGATTTTTAACTAAGCACTGTTTGGAAACATAAAATTATTGTTTTCTCAAGCGTTTTTCTCTTCTTTATTTTTAATAAAAATGAACACCTACTGTACCCATACTATTACTCTAAGACACGAGATTTATCTCAGCGTAGAGTAACTTCTAGTAATAATTCTATATTATACTATAATATTTTTTGTAACTTAAAATAAATAAACAAAGTAAATATAGTCGGTGCACAGGTGCACAACGTCTGTAACATAATAGTAATGAGGCCAATTCTGATAGAAAAACTTAATTTAAAATATCGGAAAAGAGAGAATGAAAACATGTTATGTGGCCAATTTTTTCAAAAATCATTTTATTGCATAAATGTGATTAACTTGCAATTGTGCATCTTTTCATGGGGTTTCTACATGCAATAATAATTGGTAAGATATACACAACGAAAAAATTGTATTTCATGAAAAATTAAGTGATAGTGATTATAAATGCTTTTTTCGGAGCTTTTTTCTATAGAACTTTTTTATTCTGATAAGTGTTTATCATGTGAGTATACTAAGGTTATAAAGTTGTGTTGTTTGATGTCGGAAAAGGTTTCATAAATAACATACACGACGTCGATGATACGTAAAATCTAAAACTTACAATAACATATTTCAATATTTTTGCAACGGTATGTAACTATATAGTCGGAAGAAAAAAAACAATGTTATCGATTTAAACTGTCGGCAGTTTCAATTTTTTTTTGAGTAAAAATAAGTTTAGGTTTAGGTTTATTAGTTAGTTGGAAAAATAAAATGGTTTAATGTATAAAAAACTTTTTTCTTCGTAGACATGCACTTCATCTTGGTTTTTTCTATTTTATTCAGTTTGTGGATGCCTCGTACCGTTGAATATTATAAATATTACTGTTTTTAATATTCAATTTTAATACTTAGAAAATACCCATACTGTATCTGAAAATAATTACACTTACTTATGCATCAAATCGTTGTGATGGGTTGTATTCATAAGACAAGCTGAAAAAAAGTTATTTACTCAAATAGTTTAATCAAAGCTAAAAACTACTGCCCTCCTGAACAATTTGGATAATGATGTGACGGAGAACCTTTTCATTCTCAGCCGGCGAAATAATAATACGCGAACACTTACGTACGATCGGTAACTTTAATATGTATATAATGTTATAATATACGTGTAATACTACTTGAAAGCATAATTTATTGGAACGAGAGATCGTAAGCGACAGAGGTGTAATTAAAACCTCTGTATATTATTATAATAAACAGATATGATCTATAACACATAATATTATGCGCATGTGTTCATAATAAAATAATAATATATTATCGACAAGTCGTAACATATACCTCGTAAATGAAAAGCCTTTTTATTTGTATAGAATAAAAACGTCGTGTAAAACGCTACACACCGGCTCGGAACACGAATTTTACACGATAAACCGAACTTTTTGTGTCGTCGATCAAACAAAATTTTTAACTAGTGTTTCGGAGAACCTGTTATGATCATATTTGTAGGTTAGGAACCTAATTCGGAGAGAGTTTTTCGTAGAGCATATTCAATATTATAATCTCAACCGGAGCTTCGGGAAATATAGCTCGAATAAAAATTGTTCTAACTGATTCAATATTTGCTATTACACAATCTTAATATTTTAATTTTTAATACACGATCTAAGTTAAATATTATACGAAATACTTACGAGAGTGCTATGGTCATCCGGATCGTTTCTTGTTGCAGTGTGTGGGTTGCTTTTTTCGCCCATAACTATTGAACTCAACACGACGACGTGTCTCTAATATATTATTATGTTAACATGATAATATTATGTACACGGATGACTATATAATAATATGTCTAGTACTAGGGACTAGTCTAAAAGTCTACCAATGCATTATTCCTTACTACCTAATTATGTTTATGTGGTCTGTCACACACCCGTGATCCGTTATTACAATATTAAAAGCAGTATTTAATCGTATTACTAAATATTTCATTTTTAATTTAATCGTTTGACGAACAGAATGTAGAACGTACGGATGCAATGAAATAGATACAATTGCGGACTTTGAGTGGTTACAAAGGCGTCAAAACCACGACGGCTGATTTTTCAGACAAAGATAATATTATGTCTAAGTCAGAATTATTGTCAACAACAAATCATAGTAACCTGCAATTCGTAAGATCAGAGCAAATTTAGAAATCGGAAAAAATGAATTTCACGGGGCGAAAATTGAGTTTCGAATATTGTGCAATGTTATACGATAACATTGCAGGTCACCAAGTAATGTCTGTGTAAAATGCCGCCGCGCGACGTAGGAGTGTATACCTATACCTGTTTGCTAAATAATAATAGTTTCTGATATAAAATTATCTCAATATAGTATCTCATATCGTGATGTTTTCGTCTCACTACAGTTTATGACGGATTTATTTTCGTTCGGTGTTGTAGCGCTCACAATATCACGACGTGTAATATTATATACAGCACGCGTATGCGCTTACGTCGTTTTGTTTTGGCGCCAAAACGTCCGTCGCAACTGGTCCTGGCTGCTGCAGCAACAGGTAATAGC
The DNA here is from genome assembly GCF_001856785.1 of Myzus persicae. Lineage (NCBI taxonomy): Eukaryota > Metazoa > Arthropoda > Insecta > Hemiptera > Aphididae > Myzus > Myzus persicae. The sequence continues at coordinate 259,935 of NW_019102885.1, read as the reverse complement.
TGGTCCATCGCTATAGTGGTTTGAAAGTAATATTATTTAATGTGCGTGGATTCACTCGTCTCCTCCACTACCGCTCTTCAACACACCGCCCGTGACGAGGCCTCGTCCGAGTGCTCGTTATATTATGTACGATCGTCAACCGGCGTGCTACGGGCGCACGGAAGCCGTACGATTTTTATTTTACGACTACTTACACGTATAAATATAACGACGTATTGTGGAGGTAAGTCTCTAAATTTCGGAGGAGACGTCGTCGTCGCCGAGCTCATCAAACCGCCGGTGCACTAACCCATTGCCTCGTCCGTAATACGGTCCGGCCAACGCGCCTTAATATATATTATATTATATTATTATAATATTATCTATATATATACACGGTGTACCTGTGTAATTTCCGTGACCCCTCCGGCTCCGTCCTGTCACGGAAATTGTTATTAATCTGTACTCCGGGGCACTGCTGCGACGAATAGACGGCGACGGCGAGACGAGACGGGGTACCCTCGCTACCGTTTTTTTCTCGATTCCTACAACTCAGACTGCATATTATTATTATTACTATTATTATTATTATAATTATTTTATGCGTTTGATTTGTTTTCATTATTATTATTTTTTACTAATACCGTCCGACTCGTTCAACACATCTCGTTAAAATCAAAATAGACGTCGCATGAACCGAGGCTGCATTATATACATTTTGTATTAATTATTTATTTATGGTTTTTTAATATCCCAAATGAGGTAATATAAGTACAGTTTTGAAGTGCGTTACGTTTTAGGACAGTATACAATTATATAATACACATGAAATACAAAAAAAAAGTTTACTACAAGTACAACAATTACAATTGAATTGATATTAATTAATACAAACAATAAATTACTTTAATAATTGAAGATGACCATGAAAAGAGAAACGAACATTTGGTAATTATATTAATGCATGAATATTAAGGCAATATAACTAGTAGGTACTCATAATTGTATTTATTTATATTTGTTGATCATTTGTGTGGCACGAAGAAAGGACGATTATTTCTTGAGCTAAATACTAGTAGATGTTTTAAAGTAAAATTTTTTTGAAAAATCTTCAGAATAGGATTATTTACCATTAATTAGCTCATATACAAAAGTTATATCACTGAAAGACTACGGCCGACCACGATATACAAATCCCCTTGCTATGATATCCTTAGCTATAATAATGCTATTTTCTAGCTGTGGAGTGAAAAATACAATAAGATCATTTAGATAGACTATTATTTTAAGTCGCAGAGATTCTGAGAGATAAAAGTCAAATCTCAAGTCTCATTCCGTCCATAATGTCTAGATAGAAGATTTTTCAGATCCATGCCATGTATACTATTATAATAAGAATTATTATAATCTCGCGCGGCTGAGAAACGCGAAATATCGAATAAAAAATAAATGTATTTTAATATTTACGTATAGGTACGGACTGCACAACAATAATATAATCTATTATATTGCTATAGAAATCGCTTATTATGACGTTCGAGGGATCAAAGAAAATAGCACATATGATAACCGATAGTCATAATACTGCAGATAAAATTTAATTTATAAGACTTATCCGTGCATTTAGGTCATAAAACCCGATATGTCACTACAACCGGTGTCGTTATAAACGATTTCTACTGTACATTGAAATAATATTATTGTAAAGTCACTGGAGTTTTCGTGTTATTTTTTTCCAATCATCTTTTGCCTAGAAATCCAACGAGCCGCCGACACAACCTTATTATTACGAACGTATCATACAATTTACTATACGTATTATATGCGTTCAAAACGATGGGAATCGTTTCACTTCTGGTGTTTACGCGGCAGTTTTGATTGATGGGACGCGCATGCGCGCACCGACTGAATAGATCCGTCGGAAGGGATCGAACCGATCTTCTGAAACGATTGTGTCTAAAGAAAACTGTGTACACTTTGGGTATAGGCATACATATTATGTATATATGGATCTATATGTATAATATATTGTGTGTTAAGGTACGACGCGCGTGGGTGAATTCGTATTATATTCAAACGAACTGCAGGTCGTGCGTATACAATACCCTTTAAACTAATAATAAAATAATGATAAGTCGTACGTTATAAAAAAAAGTGTATAAAACGTATACTAAATTCGGAGGTTATGAGCAGGACCGCGAGAGAGATGCTATTATTGTAATCAAATTTTTTTTAATACTGCAGTAATAAAAGTGACATTTAACCGTATCGATATTATATGTGTGACCCGCGTGTTGGACGACGAATCACATTATTATTAATAATTATAATTACGTATTTTCCATTTTCCAACCATTCTCACGCCCACTTTTTTAACCGCGGTCCGCTATAGAAATCGCCGTATACCGGAATATAATACCAAATACACACATTTCGAACCGTTCACTTCAGCCACACTAGTTCTATCGTCTGTCTGACCTTTATCGCGTATCATATTGTAACATACGTATTATATGCGTATGTTATTATTATTATTATTATTATTATTATTATTATTTATTATATTATCATCGTCGACGGGTATACTATACATAGGCGCTCGTGATGATTACGTTAACACGTGCGCGTACACACGTAGGTATCCACATTACACGCACCCATATACTTATATACCTAATACACAGTTACGGGTATATACCTAGGTTTATTATAGTATATTTTAATGGATGTAGGAGTACCCGCCTGTAGTGTACCTGCAGCAGTGCGTGTGTTTGTATACAACAGTACCTATACCGTATATTATATGCGCTGGACGGTTAATTCGATGACGAGTATGTTTTTCAGACGATGCGCGTAATTGTACGCATATTATTCATCATCTCTGACCCGATGCAGTGCACAGGTGTGATACAATAATAATACTGCATATTATCATATAGAGTATGTGCACACAGATGTGCGCCTTATACCGCGGTTGGAAACTGCACACAGACGTCGCTATTCACCCTGTACCGCGGTCGTGAATCGTGATGTGCAGTGCTCGTACGATAAATTAATATTATATTATTATTATAGGCATCACATCGTTAATGTAAGCAGCGCAAGTTTATTTATCTAATATTATACGCTTTATTATCGACTGTTAAAAAAAAAAGTTCTGACGGGCCTCTTTTCATCGGCGTGCCAACGCGCGAGTCTCTCGTATAAACATGCTGGACACGGCGTATATAACGATATTGTATTATAAATATACGTGTATAGGTTTTACCGGACCGTCTTATTAGCGATCGCGGGCGTATATTAACGCTACGTACTATATTATTGTATATATTATAATATATATAGCAACGCTACGGTGTTATTATAATATATACTGTCCGTATTATATACCTGTATATTATATTATGTACCTATAGGCCTCGTCGAATCCGTTTCCGAATCACTGATCGCGACGACGATACACCGCGGCAGGGCGTTAAAATCTCCGTCGACCGTGCACGCCAGTCGCGTTATTATAATATTATTATTGTACGTCTGTAATACGAGCGTGTATAATATTGTTGTTACCCTCGTATTATATTATATTTATAATATCGGTCCTGATGGTCGTATATTATATTCGATCATCGATCATTGATATTGTACGATTATAAATTATAATACTCAAACGTAATCATCGACTGTAATACATGGATAAAAGTTTAAGCATAGGTAGTTATTATGTAATTTTATTTTCAAATAAGAACTGAACTAGTTCCATTGACTGTTAAGATAACTCAGCTTTTTTTAGATGATTTAAAAGTAATATATATATATCAAGTTCAAATAAAAAAAAAGTTTTTGAAATGTTTACAGGTCTTAATGGTCTTATAGCTATAGACCTTATAGGTAGGTTCATTAATATCTATAACTACCCACTGTGAATTATATGCACAAGGCTTTAAAATATAAATAAAAGTTTAACTCACTATACCTAATTGATGTTATGTTTCTTGTCAAAATAATAATATAGTCACAAGATATTCTTATTTATGTGATCCAAGTACTAATATTGAAAAAGTAGATTATCTTTTTTTTCATCTGAGTCGAGATGATGTATTTTTCGATATTGACTTCAAACTTAACGAATAAAATATACATTGTTTATTTGTTATTAATTTCTAAATTAACAATTTTGTGTTCACTCAACTTAATTTGAGTTGATTATTTCCCCATTAAATTGACAGTAGGTATTTGCGGATAGTCTTTTCCGGAACGTATCATAGTAGATTTCTATTTTGTCGAACGTCGATATCTTGAATTTTTCGTAATGGCAAATTCAATTGAAATCCCCTTGAAATAATATGACCATTCCAATATTACTCGATACCTCGAACTTCAGTCTGTGTCCCGTGAATTTCGACATAAGTATATAGTTAGTTTACTGTACTTAACTATATACGTATAATATATAAATATATTTGGAACGTTTCAATACCTGCTATCGGGTACATATATCTGTGGCGTGAACACGAAAAAGTAAAATGTGACAGCAGAAGAAACCCGAGGCTTACCAGGCGCACCCTTCCCCAGCAAAGACTGTCCCGAGCAAAAAAAAAACCACTTTCGGGCGAAGATCCTGTAGCGGGGCGTCAACGGCGAAGGGGTTAACTTGTACCTACCTATATATAACATTATAAATTACAGTAGTTGTATATAGTAGTGCAAGTGACAGTTTTGTTTTAAATTCGGAAACGAATTAAAAAAAAAAAATCCAATCAACCAACCAACGTTATTCAAATGAGTTTTTCTTATATTCGTGTTCGAGACATCTCTCGCGCGTCGTCGACACGTCTTGTAACGTATATTAAGTACAATATTATTAAATGAGTACATATATGGGTACTTTCGATTATGCATTATATATACCTCCCAAATTAATTATCCCGACATCGCGGGTTTTTCACCGACGACGTCGATGTTGTGTATATAGGGTGTACCCGCAGAAAAATATGGTATCAATTTAACATACGATATCAATATAATTATTATTATGTTGCCAAGAGGGAAACCGTCGAGGTCGTTTTATTTCTTTATTAAATTGTTTTTGTTTTTTTTTTTGCTTCACTCGTTTCTCTCCTCCGAATCTCTAGAACAATAATAATATTAGACCGTACCCATACGAGTACAATAAATACAAATATGTATATATATATAATAACGATATTATATATATTAACCGTTCGTTGCAATGGGGTAATAATTTATTTTATGAATTTAAAACGGAGCGCGGCCCGTCTCGAACCGGTCCGACCAGTTTGCCTGGCAGTCCGTACCTATAGTGTGGTATCGTGTCTCGTGCAGCGCGTACGAAGGCAGGCGAAGAACAGCCATCAGGTATAATGCGTACAGGTAAGTACTGGGTAGGCATACTGTGCGAGTGTGTGAGTATGTTTGTGCGCGTGTGTGCACCCGAGACGACGCGTACGTACTCTCAATTTACCCGGACGAGAGGTTCTGTTACATATTATTATAATGTGCAGTGTATTATATTATATTGTACGATGATGAATATCGAAATACGCGTGTGCGACGGTTATATTTATAATATACAACGACAAACCGCAAGACCATCACAAATCGGTCCAAGTCACCACCAACGTAATGATAATACATACGCTTTGCGCGGTGCATGGTTATAATATAGGTGCAATTATATTTTGTTATTACCTGCAGGGTCCGGATTTAAGCGCCATAAATGTAAAATCTTTGGAAGAAAAGCATTCTTCGTTTATGGCTGGCAAAAATGAAACAAAAGGGCCGATTATAAATGTGTTAACGTAAATTAGATATTTTACAACTAGTCATGTAGATAACAGCTGGTCATAAAATATAATATATTATAACGAACGATGAATAATTAATAAATAGTTGTAAAAGGTAGTAATTACGACTATCACAGGGCATGAATTTATAATTATAGTCTCAGACCTTAGCGATAGTAAAAAATCATGAAAGTTGTGGATAATTTCTATCGAAAAAAAGAAACCCAAAAAACATTTTAAGGTTTTTTTAATATATTGAGCATCGTCAGTCATCACTCATCGCAGTCATCGCCCATCTACTACATAATATGATTCAATACTCTATATCAAATATAATATACATTGATGTATGTTAATGATTTGAAAATGGTCTGTAAACAGGTCGACACCTAAAATCTAAAATTACAAATTGTCTGCTGTTCACTCTCCGAACCAAAAATATTTTAATAGAATTTCCGAGTAAAGAAATTGTTCAAACATCTATAATGCACCTGATGATTAATGAACAACAAACCAATGGCATTTATTATCAATAATAATATTATAATTTTGTTCCATACCGGCTGGTACCCGTAACAGTATATACATTCTACAATATATACAATATAGATTGTGGAAGAATCGATTCCAAAAACTAAGTCGGTATAATATTATATCATTACCAATTGTCCCGTGAGCAGTATACTGCGTACAAATATTATGAAAATTAATTTCAATAAGGGATTATTTTCTACGCTCTTTAATCGTCCTCAGTTGTTGTGTTAGCAAATATTTTGCTTGTTAGATACGCAGGTGTTCATTAGAAGACGTTGGCCAATGGTGAGTTTTTTGTTCATTTAACGCGATTTAATTCTTAACGAAATAGGACATTTTATTGATGGAGCTATATCAAAATCTATGACGCACAGTTCGGAGCGCGGATTATTGAATACAGCTAGTGCAGTGTTTTTCGAAAAAAAAGACGTTGCAGACATCAAAAACAACATGTATGATTGTAACGATGTATCGGTAAATGTAGACTGGATTTTACCGGGGTATACGCTTTTCTATAACCCGACACATGGCCGACACGATACTTATATTCTCCGGCGCGAGCGAGCGTGTTTTCTTCTCTTCATAATAATAATAATATATTATAATACTTCTCTTCGATCACTGGCTCTCGGCGTACGCCCGGCTACCGGTTTGAATCGTTCCCCTGACCACGCGCGCGAGCCCGCGAACGATGGAAAAACGTGACTTTGTGTACACACTCGGCCGGGGCACCTACCCATATATTATGTACATGATGTATTGTGTGCATTATATATGTATACTCTCACAGGCGTACTTAAGATTATACATACGCATATAGGTATAGGTGTGCGTGTGCGCACAAAAGTGTACGTAATAATATTATCATGTTTTTCCAAACGATAGAATTAAACTCGATGGAAAAACGGAAACGAAAAGAGTAAAATATAAGAAGGAGTAAACAGTGTGTACCTATAGCTATATAGTGCTTTCATGCGATATTGTTTTCCAAAGAGCTGTAATGTACTGTACAGGGTGATTCGCCGACCCGATGATGCTCACCACCGTTTTATTAATAATGAATAGTTGTTATTTATGGCTATTAAAATCATGATTTTTCGAATTTTTTTAACGAACTAAGATACAGTTATATTCTTACATTTTGTATTTGTGTGGGGTGATCTGTGGTGATGAAAACTTATTCAACGTCTATTTGGAAAAACGTTCAGAAAAATTGTCCACTCTGCAATAATTTACAGTTGGAAAAGCGAGGGTCAGTCATTTCTCCACGAGGCACTCCTTCAGAATAGTACCTACAACAAATCTCAAGACTTTGAAAATGATGCATCTTAAAACTTACCTTTAAGTGTTTTTAAAAATGTCGTAAATCAGATTTTGAATGACTGCATTATTGACGAAGAAAACTTTGAGTTGGGGGGGTTGGCGAATCACCCTGTATATGACCCGTAAGCGTATTGTGAGTCTTATATCGCAGTACCTATATAATATCTAAGAATAACAGTCGTAACGAACGTCACGTCTGGTCCTCTGTTTTACGCTTTTGATAATAATATAATAATATTATATATTATACCTATGTGCGTTGTTTATTCAACGTTTTCATTTCACTCGTGTTCGTGCACCGCCACCGCAACCAGGGTTCGGGTTACGTAAACTCATAAAATGTAGGTATATCATACATTTATACATGATATATTATACGCATAATGTGCGCAAGGTGAGTAGGTTCACGCGCACAATACGTATAAGTGTATAACTATGATAATAGTGCTCTTTAATATATTATTATTATAATTGTCGTCGTCGTTTTTGTTATCAATGATGGTGTGCACTCTTTTGAAATTCGTCTCTACCTCAGTTCACGGCGTGTCACACGTGCTCAACAGAGTCCTATTCACTCGATTCAGGTCCGATTAATATGTGTCCGAGTCGTCGTGCAACCAGTCCAAAAAGTTCGGTTACCCAAACTAGGTGCTTCCGAAGCAGTGAGTGGCACGAGTGACAAGAAGTCTAAGGTCATAATGAAATGTGTGATACTTCGGAGCTGCAGGTAATGTGTACCACAGATGGTACTGTCGTGGTATAATCGACTAAACCGGCCATTTTATTAAACATATTATAAAATTACTCACATATAAGTACGCGTGAACCTATACAGCGGGTCGGCTATAATATACAATTTTAAAAAAATCATCTCGATATGATTATTTATGTTTTTAATCATTTTTACAGTAATAGTGAGGTACCTATACTATCTACTATAATATCGTGAGTTGTATAATATAATACTTTTGGACAAGTCTTAAGCGGGACTTACAGTATCAGGTGCTTACAGTATCTGCTCCAAAATATTTCAAATCATTACATACCTAATACTTTGTTAGTTTTTATTGTACTCAAAATTGTTTGGGGTTTTATAAACGCACGTGCAAGAATACTGGATAGTTACATACCCAAACACGACTGGAGACGACTAGAGACGGTCCAGAACGTATCACTTCAAACAATTAAACGCATGCCACAGTGGTTTGTAAACAACAAAACTTTAACAAATATACTCTATCCAAAATCAAATAATAAAATTATCAGTGGATCTTTTCACCAGAGCACTTCATTCTAGACGACACCCATGTCACAGTTACAAGTCCTTTGGACTAGTAGGGTCGACACCGCGTAATAATTAATAGTACCCTAAAAATATGTTAAATACAGTGTCCACATATAAAATGTATTAACCCGCAGTCAACGGCTCCATTAGGTATTAACTCCAAAAAGTTGGACATGAGACTTCAATAAATTTGCAACTCGACAAGTTTCCTTTGATAATTACCACGATCCATACAATGGCGTATTACTCTTGCAACCCAACTGACATGCAAGGTAAGTTTCTTCACTTCTAAGATTTTTCGATTGGCCGGCTGTACCATGTAAGTTATTTGCCTACAATAATGATACTGAAGAACGTTGCATTTGTCGGTGGTAGTAGTGATGGGGGTGGGCGTGTTGGTGATGGCAGCAAGTATTGGTAGTGGTGATTATTTTCCGTTTCTTCCCTCACGGGAACGATGGTTTTTTTTCCCAATTTTCCGTTCGGTCTTCCGATAAATATTTAGTACCTACACAAGTATCGTAAAATGGAAATTATAAAATTATGATTAAATCATAATAATATATGTGTGCGGAGAGTAAAAAATTAAACGATGTCCATTATGATCTTATTATTATTATTATGACTCTGCTAGCAGACCGCCATTGTGCGCGCGAGTTTTCGAACGTTCGCTTATCGTACGGCGACCGGTTGTAAATTATTATGTGTACGAGTGTAGGTATAATAATATCATGTTTGTGTATATTATTATTATTATTGTTGTTGTTGGTAGGTACTAAACGCGTAATTAAACTCGAGCGGAACACGCGATTCCAAAGGAGTTCTGCGAAACGGTAGCCGCGGTGGTAACACGCAGAGAGAACGACAATAATATATAATATAAATGTGCTTTTTCGTATGCTGAAAGAGTGCGAGTGAGAGTTTGAGTGAAAGAGATAAAAAAAGAAACAAAACGAACGAGCGAGGACGGACCGACGACGGCGGACGGAGATAAAGTCGGTTTATATATTATTATTATTATTATATACGCAAAGTACTTATATAATGAAATGCTTATAATAACTCATGTGTTTAATTATAGCGGCCCGTCGTTAGATATTTTCCGCCCTAATAAGCGAAAACTTCAATGCCGTTCTTCTCTGCCGATATTCATTTAATTTTTCAGCCTTCAATTTCTTTAAAATTCTATAGCAACACACGATCAACTAGCCTGTACTAACGATTATCGATTACTCGATTACATGTATTAATTACATCCACTCGCTTTGGTAACCGAGAGTAATGTGACCCCCCCTGATTTCAATAATTTGTATCTCTAAAAATGAACAGTAAAATATAAATTTATATGAAATGTGATGCTGAAAATCGCTATTAAAATTCTAAAATTGACTAGTGATGAACTGCAGGGTAGTAAAAAAGCACGACAGCAATAAACAAAATGTTTTAATATGACATGTTATCGTTGTGTCATCTTTCGTCAGCAGTAGTTTCGTACTCGGGCCTCAGCTCACCACTAGCAGCCAGAAGGAGGCATACGTCGGGCAGCCAAATCTGTGAACTTTACCGGTTTCCGGCATATAGGTACGCATTGTTATCGTCCACGACATGTCGGGTCGAAACTCGCCTACAACGGCCATCGTAATAATACTGTTGTCCGAGCCGCGGCTGCACGACGTCACAATTCGGAAATAGCTACTTTTATTGCGATTATTGTACCTATATTCTTATTTACACATGTTTTTTTTTCTCTTTGTAAATTGCTAAAATTGTTACACTTTAATCCTTAGTGCCAACTAGGTATTCATAACATGTTTTGTGATCCAATTTTTAAATGTTAAAAAATATTAAATTTTATATACATATAGGTTCGGATGACGATGATTCTCGGGAAAACTTTAAAATAAAAAAAAATAAAAGCCGCGGCTGCACCTCGGGCGCAAAACGACTACGATACACGACTCGCCTTAAAGGAATAATATATTATTATTATTGCATTGTGCGATGACTACTGCAACACATAAACGGAAAAACGGTATAATGATAATTATTATAATGTCATTATGCGCGTGTTGCGCGCCCGAGTCCCTATCTATAATATTATTCCATGTATACATAATAATATAACATATATCGTCACACTCGGCCCCGGCCGAGGGCGTATTGCGCGTATATAAATTATTATTAATTTATACTCCGGACTGGTATTACGCGCCTGCAGTGTATATGCGTGTGTGCGTGTGTGTGCTATCGCACATGTATTTATAGTATAGATATATAGTATAAACTACCGGGCAACAACTCACGTATATATATATGTATACATAGTGGCTGCAGCAGCCCAGCGCCTAGTCGGAGATGGACCAGATAGAGATGATAATAATTCGGTACAGTGAATCTGTGCGCACGGCTTATATTGTGTGTGTGTGTGTGTGTCTTTGAAAGATTTTTTTCCTTATAATCCGTATAGCAGTAAATAATGTGTTTGGTACTTCAGCTGTCGGTTATTATTATTATTATTATTATTATATTGTGTTGGTCCTCGCGACGGCCGAGCATTATATTATTAAAAAAATAAAAATAAAACACAACACGTGAGGCAGAGAAACGATCGTACGAAGACGAAGATGACGACGACGACGACGGCGACGACTCCGACTACGACGACGACGTCGACGACCAACACACACACCAGTCGGAGGTGTATACGTATACATAAATATAAATACGACTCGCTCGTGAAGTATATATATATATATATATATAAGTATAATACGAACCCGCTTGTACTACATAATATTATACACACACACGCATGCGAACAAGACGAGTGCCCGGGGCCTTCGGCGCTGAGGTGGCTGAGGTGGATGTGACGATGGAGGTGGTGGTGGTGGGGTATGAAGTGTATATAATATACTCGAGTGTGTGTGTGTGTGGTGTGTATATACAACATATATATATATATATACACATATAATACCTCGTCCAGCACAGAGTATATATTCATATTAAATATATATATATATAAGAACATATAATAACACATCTACGTATACTTACATATATATAATATAATACCCGTCGAGTGTATAAGTACAGAACGATATATAGTGAGAAAGAGAGAGAGAGAGTGTGTTTGTGTATAACTTCTATATATATATAGGTAGTCGTGTAGGCGGCTGGCCGTGACCTCTGTCTCTGTGCGTCTCTCTCTCTCGCGTTCGTCCCGCGGAGAGCAGTAAGTTGTAATCGTGGGTCCGTTTCTCTCTCCCTTTCACCCCCCCCCCCCCCCCCCGCACACTCACCATCTATCCGTCTCACTCGCTCTCCGCACGCACTATCCGTCTGCGGCCCTCTCTCTCCCTCTCCGCCACAGTCGCCAGACAGTCTGGAGCCGCCGATAAGACGACGCGCACACCGAACCCGAAACCCGAAACTCGGTCGTACACATACGATTTTTATTGTGAGCTGGTTAGATGTACTGCACTTTAGGTGTATAACATATATTATAACGTCTGAGTGCGTTATCCGTAGAATTAGTATTAAGACGTAAGTTATTGGCTGCAGACGGTGCGGGGACCGATCTCCCCTACGACCGCATACAACGACCTTTGGCTGTGAGTGATTGACCTCAAAGTTTGAGTTACCATATACGAACACGATAATATTAAACAGCGGTTAATGATGTTCTACTCTCTTATTATGAGTGAGTACCGCGATAGTAAATAGGTCAACGGACTTGCCCAGCACCCGTATAACACTTGCTCGTTTATGATTTTTCTGAATTTCCATCTATCTAAGCTGCCAAAGATTTAAGGCTGCATGGATTTTTAGTCGACGTATTCGCACAAGGTTTTAACGGTGTTACAGTGTAAAAATACAATTTTAGTTGTAGGTCGGTCGGCTGATATTTCGGCAAGCACGGCAAAAACTACACGACAATAATATTATAAAACTATACTATATTATACTATTGCACTGCACTTATCACCATAGTATTATTATATAGTTTGGTGTGTACGCGGCCTATCGCCTCGTAGTGTGTCGCAGCTGTGCGCAACAGAGGCGTTTTATACACACACACACACACACACACACACTCACATAATACAATATGTATATGGGTTTTTTTTTTATCGTTCGTAGGCGATACGCGAGCACGTAGGAGTGAGTACGCCTCGAGTCAAGAGAAACGTGAGTTTTCTGTTCTTTATTATTATCGTAGTCATTATTATTATTATTTTTATTTTCATTTTTTTTTCTCCAACAGCGCAACAGGTGTACGCCGCGGATCCACAAGCACACACACACACACACACACACACACACACACGAGAGATGTACCACGGTAGGACTAATATGGATAATGTACACGGGCGATTTGGTGATGGAATAAAATATACACTGCAGTCCGCGGGGAGGGGAAGAGCAGCCTGGTGCAGAGCACATTATGTTATATTTTGTAGGTATATATTATTATGCTCGCGGAGAGAAGAAGAGACGAAAAAAAAGATTGAATTACACACTCTCTCACACACACACACACACACACACACACACACACACACACACACACACACACACTCACACACGCACTCCGATACGATCCGCGGGCCCCGCGTGCCGTTTTCTTGTTACAGTTGCACACACAGCTACAACACAGAGCGGCTCTCATTATATTATTATTATATTATGTGCACTGAGCAAGGTTAAAATATTACGTGTGCACTGTGTAAGAAAGCGTATTAGGGTTTTACAGATCAGTCGGTTTATGTTTATTTTTTCTGACGTTTGTTCGTTTGGAAATGAAAAAAAAAACGCACACACGTCCCGTCTCGCGGACAACCAACACGTTCGGTAGCAGTCGACCAAACGTGTGCTACACGTGTGATGCATTATACTAACATCATAATATTATAATATTATTTTATTTTATAAAAAAAAAGATCGATGGTTATATTATTAGGTGTATCGTCATACGCACGAGTTATACCGTTACGTCGGTATGATAATATGTTATTAAAATTGGCCATAGACGCTAACAATAATAATATCAATATACATATTTAATATAATCATAAATCCATTTGATTCTGACTCGATGTCTGACACGTCGAGTTTGTTACAATTTCAATCGTTACACATCGATATAGTGGTGGAAAGGCCAAGTGCGATATGTAACGCTCGCGGACTTAATCGAAATCGAGGTTTCGACTGGTAATGATAAAACACGTCATGCAAATATTATGAGTTTTTTTTTTAAATTTTTTATAGCAAATATAACCCTCACTGTTACTTGCCCATTCCATTTTTTTGTTATGTATAAATAATGTAACCCTGAAAAGCTAATAAATTAACCCACCATTTCAAATACCAACACAGGTAAAATATGCTGTGATCCTAAGCTTCCTTCACTTAGATGCATACATAATGGCTAATCAGAAAAAAAACACCGTCTCACTTTCAATGTTCTATTAAAATACGTTTACAACAATTGACCTACCTATCAAATACTTTCCTTAGATAATTTATTTTCAAACTTTAGTGTTTCCTGTAAAATTGCATTTCGATGGGTTACTTCACTCGACCCGTCCACCACAGATGTCAGTCTACCTGTGTCTGTCTATAAATAATATATACTATGCATTATTATACAGACGAATTTATTTTTGCGATCTCGCAAATGCCAGCAGAGACCAGAGAGTGCAGACTCAGTGGACGGTGGATCAATCAAATAAAAGCGGTTTCCTTTTTGACGACCACCGGACATAGACCGAGAGGTTTCGAGTTAAGCAAATATGCTCCTCGAATTCGAGAATGGCCATTATTGCATATTTAATTAATTTATATTATCTCACTCGCAACACCCGTATCTAACATAATATCATGCTCATAGTTTACTACGTCTGAAGTGTATGAGACGGAAACAATTATAAATAATAATATAATATACGACATTGGATTTTTTTTTCTAGTCTGAAGGTACCAGTGACCTATATGTCGCGTTTTCATAATCGTTCATCAATTATAATATATAAAGTACTGAGCATAAAAGATCGAAAACGATACGATCAGTTGTTACGATAACAATACACATTATTTACATACCTATTATAGTGGTCCACGGCCTAAACAATATTTATACCTGGAATATAATATATTATACATATACCTACTTACCTACACATATAAATTATATTAATGTCAACGAGAATTGTACACGAAATCAGCAACGATTCGATACACCATCAATCTTTAATATGCTTACTCGTCTTGACAATCGTGTTTTGATCGAGAAAAAACATATTTCAATCTTCGGCTGTGCTCCGAGTGTATACTTTAAGACCGTATAGATTTCATCACCTTCATAGACGTGTGTTTCGAAAAAATAAAACAATAATCAAACAGATTATGGCACACATATTTTAAACATGACTATGCAGGATGTAAAAAAAAGGTCTATTCTATACATGTTTTAAGTCAAGCTAAATTTATGGAAATCCTCAACACAGAAATAATAATAATTATCATAGAACATAAAGTAATTATTACCTATTTACTGAATATTTAGTAAAATATGTACTACGTCATATAATTAAATTCCCATTAAATTCCCATTCCTCAAACGCACCTGACATAAATATTTTTGTTTGATACAGCTAGGCTATTGCATCTTCGATAAACCGTTGACTTGTTATGTTGCCTACACAGAGTTTGTAAGGAAACTATATTGCAATAATATTTGTAATCATTAAACGAATATAACCTCTTCAGTCTTTATTATAAAGAGTTTAAATTATTGAAAGACCAATTATGTCCAATAATCTGATACGTCAAATGAATAATGCAGTACCTATATAAATTAATCTTCTCACACCAAATAATATGTGTTAATTATTATTACGAATAATATTATGCATATTAATAATATATTATCAAAAGTATTGTTTTAGTCTAATAAATTGTCTATGATTCGTTTACTTTTGAGCTTAAGAAAAATTAATTATTGAATAACATTATATATACAAAGCGAAGTTATAACGTTACATCACGTATCTCGTTTTTGAGCAAGGATTTCATAGCATTACGCAGACATTTGTACACGATAATACAACGATATTAAAATGTTTAGAAACCGATTTTGATTTATTCGATTTTCAAACAACGTATAAGCCACTTGAAAAGTGTCACCCAATATTATACCTAATGTATTGTTAGTTGTTACCTTATATTTATACTTGGTATCGTATATATTAATGTTAATTAATTGTGTACGACACTACGTCGTCACGTCAATATGTAAATTGTACATTTACGTATTGTGAAGTATTAAATCCAAAAAATAAAAGCATTAAGGTTTGAACAGAGCGGCTGGCAATAAATAATACCTGATACGTTGTTATCAACCGTGGTATCGTGCTGCAGTTAAGTAAAAAAAGTATACGCCAGACGCCATAATATGCAGACTAAACACGTAAAATACCATATTATTATTATATTATTTAAATTCGATAGTTTACTTTTTTAAAACAAACCGTTTTGTATAAATTAAAAAAAAATTTTTTTTTCATTTTTTATGCATATGATATTTATACACATGACAGTATATGTATATAGTATAGGCAGGACTTCACGATGTGTCCCGAAGACGTATTTTTTTTTTCTACATGTATATAATATTATAATATGTCTAAGTCGACGGTTTTCGTGCTGCGGGTATAATGTTTATCATATCATCATAATAATATATAATATTTATCTCTCTGTGATGCATGTAAATGGGTTATCGAATGGAAACCATCAACGCGTCCAGACACACTCACGTTCGTATATTATACAAACACGATTCGTCCGAATATCGCCTATTTATATTATTGTGTCGTTTAATTTACCCGGGACGTGTTCGAAACACGTTCGAAACGTATACGCTTATAAAATAATATAATATATATAAGCATAAAATACGAGTAATGTTATAATAGTGGAGTAGTGGATTTTGCGTCGGATTTAACGCTTGAGGTTTCTACACACGCGCGTGTGTGTGCTTGTTATTGGGTGGGCGAGGGGGGAGGGTGGGGAGGTTACCTCTAAACGTGTATTATAATATTGTATTATCGTGCGCTCACATCACCGCGCCGCGGCGCCTGTGTCTTCCAAATCCGAGACTGCATGTGTTAGACAGCCGCCGGGATTGGACTTCGATTGTCGGGGACGAAACGGAAAACGGTCGAGTTGGTCGAATGTCTCGATCGTAGGCACAATTTCGGGGCAAGAGGTTTGGGGGCGATAATCACCTGTTTGTGGACTAACCGAACAAATACAGGGCTTCGGGACCCCCAGAGTTTATTTGAACTCTGAATATCATAATAAGACGTGTAACATCAATAATCGTTTCATAATATTTGCAATGGTTTCTTTGTTTTGCCTAATAATTGAAGGAAACGGTGTTTTTAACGATAACTTCAAACATGACTATTATGTACGTAGGTATAAGAGGGAAATACTGTGGGTAAATAAAAAAAGACAATGTTATGGAAGTTACAGCGGGAATTTGAAAGGTAGTCCGAAATAAACTTAACGCACTATTATAACTCTCAGTAACCTGACATAATATAATACCTGTGATGGCATTGCCAGAAACTCCGAAGATTAGTGGTCTATATATAAGACAATTTTTTATAACTACAATCACGAAAAAAAAGTTCTATATATAATATTATGAGATGTTTCTAGGGTTTAACTATGCGCAATCGAGTATTATAATAATAATTTCCTTCGTTAGCTCCTTTCTGGTTCTATTGACTTTTCTTCCCTAATTATATTGCTAAAATGAATTGTAAGATTCCTGTCAGGAGCACTCAGAGCTCTGTTTTTCATTTAACTTTTCTCTGCCAATTATCTCCTTACCAATCACCCGTCATTTTACTACTTACTACTACTCGATGTTGATTGGTTTTAATTACTTCTTTTTTTTACATATTTTTATCGTAACCTTTCACAATAATCAGTCATCAGACACACTCGTAGTATTTTTGTTATACACATTACATTTAATCGTTGTTTGTGTATCCTAATAGCAGTATATCTCGTTGTAAATATTATCACTAGGCTTCTGCCCATTTATTCTTAAACAAAATGCATTATACTTATAATATAGGCACGCGTAGCTCTCTGGGATATCGATCTCGTCTCGTTCGTTTCTGGCCATCGAGACCTCGCTCAGCACATACATGTATAAACGCAGCAGACGGGACGCCTATCGTAAGTCCAACGGGTTCTCGGAACGATAAAATCGAATACGTGCATCACGTGCATAATATACTTAAACACGATACATATTATAATATTATTATATATATTATTATGTTCTGGCATCAATCCAACGGCCGTCGCTGTCACCTCTCTCGTCCCCTTCCACTATAGCCTCACACACGGTCAACTGTAATCCACATCACTATATAATAGTTGTAAGTTGTACGCTGCAGTTGTGTATACCGCGCACGACCAATCGACGGCGATAAACAGCTCGTACCTACACATACATGTATAATACACAGGCCGTTTTGTGCGGATATATACACCACGAGTTGGGTTTTTTATTTTATTTATTATTTTTTTACTATTCCGTTTTCAGCCCTCCGACCAGCCGCCGTCGACCCTTTTTCGCACGACTTCTCGTTTATACACCGAGCACACCTATCCCTTTCTATCGTTTGATAAAGCAGTTGTATATTCAAATAACGTAGATTTTTGCACCTTGTGAACACACCTAATATTAATGCCAAGTTTTCAAAATTCTTAAGATTTCTGGTACTACCCATGACGAGTGTCCAAACTCGCGGGACAGAGATTTGAAGATACAAACTTATGTTTTTCAAACTAGAAATCCGCCTTTTCTACAGCGAATTATTAAGCAGTTTATTGTTCTGAAAATGTAGACTTACCAGAATAATGATTTGTCATTTATGGCAAACATGGGGGGGGGGGGTAAACACACTTGGTGAACTACCCTGTATACTGCTCTCTAACAAACGAGACGTTCGTATACGCTTAAGGTACACACACATTTGTCTCGAAATAATGAATTCTGTGCGCGAGTCGTATACATTATTACAATATACATATATGTATATATATATACGGAACAATACCGAAATGTGACCTCCGCCGGAGAGCGAAACGAATATAACTGTGATGACTTTCGTCGTCCGTTCTATATATAATATTATTTTTGATGAGGTCCTTAAAAAACGTGACCGGTGCTTGTACCTGCGTATAATGTATATTATAGTAGCTTGTCCTGTATAGTATATAGTATATTGTTACGTTAAACTGAGGACAGCGGTAGTGCGCTACGCGATTAAAAGTCTTGAGACCACGCCACAAGTGTTGTCTCCGTCTTACAACACGGAAAACGTCACGATCACAATAACCTATTTTACTCCGTTATTATTCATAACATTTGAGTGAATTTACCTGTTATACAATTTAAAGGTAACATTTTATTGTCCAGAAAATCTTGTGGAGGGACTCTGATTTTATTGAAATTTTATTTAAAAAATAATAGTTGTGCGAGCATTGTGAAACTGAAATGTTTCGTACATTTTAAAATTGTCATAAAACTTGTTTTAAAAAATTAAAATATAAAAAAAAACCTCCAAGATGCTCTAAATAATAATCTTAACTTTAATTTTTATGCCTAACCTATCAATTTACTCTTTTTTGTAAACAACAGATTAAAATGGATTATTGTGAACTTGACATTTCCCATGTCGTGCGTCTGTATTTCGGAGACAACCCGTCCACGGGCTTGGCGTCCTCTCAAAAGCGGACACCCAAACGCGATACCATCACTGTTGTAGTCGTATATTATAATGACGATATACCCAAGTCTCTGAATGAATTTATTCTGCCGTGTCGATATAATAATATCATAATATACTTGCATTTTGCAACCGATATTGGTATACTTTTTAGGTGACGCTTTTTGTGACACACTCTCTCACAGGTTGTCTAACACATTTCAAATACACACTCTGCAATATATTATTATGTTCTTTGGACATGTGGCTGTATTTTATTATTATTATTATTTTATATATTATTTACTCGACCGACGGATTCGTTTTGAAATAAACCGCGGTGGACGACTCGAGTTGGAAAAAGGGTTTGTCGTTTTAAAAATAGCCACAGATCGCCCCGCAGTGTATATAATACGTTCCATATTATATATTAGATATAGTATATCATTACATACTGTATCACTATAATGTATACGCTCGTCGCGCGATTGTTTGCCCAGCGTTTAGTCATGTCGGCATCCAGACGTGGCTCCGTTCCAAGTCCATCGATCTCTCTGGGCAAATGTTCTGATGTATATTGTAATATAACTAATTATATGGTATATGATATTGGGTAGACGCCACACCCGCATCATGTGTTGTACCCGTCCTACTAATATGTAGGTACACAACAACATTTTACCATCGTTATTTGTCAAATTTGCATTCAGCGGTTCCAATTTCGTGTACCACTATGATAGTAGTTACCTTTAATATTCATGGATCAAACAGGTGGGCCATCGTGTGTGTAGGTAAAAACATTATGGATCCGTGTGATTTCTAGTTGGTTTTTTTGCGGTGTTTTATAATTCAAAATTACTTCCGTTGCAAAGCAATCGCAATCTTCAAAAAAGATAGCCACCAATATCGAATATTATGAAATAATACCATATTATACTGAACGATTTTTTAGATTTGTGAATCGTGTCATCATAATAGCATATTTTATCATATCAAATATAATCGGTTGACGGGAGAGCGTTAAATCACCCAAAACACCCCTCTGGCCACTGCAGACTCGCGAGTTATTTTCGACGTTTCTGCCTCGAACGAGAGATGCAACGAAAACGATCGCTCGCGCAGTAAAGACAACAACACGCGCGTTGCACAATATTAATTATTAAACACACAGAGACTTTAAGGACCGATTTTTTTTTTCTCCCGCTTGACAAACGACGGCGGCGACCCGAGTACGCGTTCGTCATGCACCTACATAAAATAGTATATTGTATATGTATATAAATAGTTAATATATTATTCTTACACAGCTACTACGGGCGCGCGCGATCGCGACATATTATATATTATTATTATTATTATCGTCTTCGCCTCGGGTGTATTATAAAACGACGTTACTCTTTTCGTGAACGACTAATGATCGGCGACGGAAAGATATTATTTTAAATAATCGTATTTTGTCGTACGCCGTACGTAGTCAAACAGACGCACGTGTTCGGGAGTCGTCTTACATAATATATTATTATTACTATCGTCGTCGTATACACGCTCACGAGATTATATATTATTACTATTATTATATTACCTACTGTCGTCGTCGTTGTTGTCGTACGAGCATAATATGTTGTATTGTGTGTACGGACAAGGCCGATGGCGGGAAAAACGAACTGACACAAATCGTCGTTTTGTTAAAGTCTTGAGCTGCAGCTTCGGGGAAATCGTAATCGAAATCGATATCGACGTGATATCGCGGTGAAGTGTACGGCGAGGTTAGTTTTTTTAAGTAATATTTTAAGACAACTTAAGATGAACAATTTTAGCGATTTGATTTTAATCCGAACTAATGAAATGTAATCATCGATTGACAAACGCGTTATACAGGGCGATTCATCAAGCATACTTGCCTAATTTTCGTTTTTCAATAACTTATAGGAACTATGGAATTTTTTTTATACATACCTTACGATCATAATATTCTCTAATAATTTTCACTTTTTGTAATATACGGAGTTTCCAACATAGAAGTAGTAAGTTTTTGTTTCTCAAATGACCTAATTTTTCTGAAAATGTCGACGCGCCTATCAAAATCAGGTAGGTATAATAGGTATAATCAAGATAAGTCCGTGATTATAGATTTGAAAGATATTAGTGCTACGGTGATTTGAAAATGTTTTTTAATTTATATAATCTATCAATATTTATAACCTATAAAAATGGTATAATAACTAGTGTAGTAGTGTCCTTGATCCGATGTTACATTTATTTTATATTTTTGTATATTTTTGTATAACTTTTAAACTAAATTATCCTTAATATAAATATTATGATAACTGTAAGACTACTCGTCTAAATAATGAATTAGGTACTTACATCAAAATGTATTAAAAAAAGTTATCCATTAAATAATTTAGAGTAAAAATAGAAGTTCACAATTCTGATTGGAATTTTGGATCATTATACAAGACACTCCTTATAAGTAGTACAAAAAATCTCTAGAAATTGAAAATTCGGCCTTTAAGTATATAAGAAAACTTAAAAAATCAGAATTTGAAATAATCATATTATATCAAACGAAAAAATGGATTTGAACATGCTCGGTAAACCGCCCTGTTATCATACAACCGACCATTATATAGACTATAGACTGTTTGTATACTGTACAGTATAATGAACTTAATATATTAATATCATTCCGAGGCTCGAAGAATCTGTTGATGAAACTCATGTACTGAAATCGGTCAAGTCGTTTCTGGTGAGATTAACGAGCGTTCAAACATACAAACTCTTCAGCCTCGATTTTTAGATTACGATTTTTTTTTTCTTTATACGAACAGAGTATTGTGTATATATGGGCTGTGCCGGTACGCTGGTGCACGTGGTACACTTCCACACGCTTTCGTAATGCATTTAATGTATTCCGCTACATGTGTACACACGAACACGATTATATACGCTTGCCAACACCGGCCCTATATTGATTCGTAAATCTATGGGTGTTGTAGGTATATATAATACGAAATAATCGAAAGGATCCGTATTTAATAATAATTCGGGACCGGACGAGATTTGAAATTATCGGGTACAACAGTCGGTTTTGTATATTATATATGTATATGCGTGTGCTAGTAATAACGTCCCAATTTAATTATATATAATATTACACATATCATTAGGCTGCGCGCGGCCCAAACAACGATCGAAAACGAATTATTTTGAAGCGTCGACTGCAGCTCGGATCGAATCGATCGTGTGAAAAATCAGCAAAAACCCGTCGTCTCGTAAAATAGGCGTAATGGAACACCACCACCGAATATTATAATTTATAATAATAATATATTATACTATATATAGGATGTACGCCTAAATGTATATATTGCTAGTGGACACGATGATATTCCTATATAATTATTAATTTCGCAGCCGAATAGCGAGAGAAATAAAAAATATGTAATATTTTATACCGATAGTGATTCATTTAACCTAAAACACTCATATGGAAATGTTTTTGTTACCCTCGGTGTCAAGTCGTCAAAAAACGACTTTTCTTAAGACAATTATATTTTTAAATATTTTTTATCCTCAAAATTGTTTCAGTAATTACTTTTTTGAATTCGACATACAGTTTTAATCTTCGAAAGCAGAATACCTACATAAAAATCGGATATTTAACCCAAGTACTATGTAGTTTTTGAGTTATAAGACGTATTTAAAGTTTAGAGATTTTCAGGGATATGAAATTAAAGCTGTATTTGTTGTAGGTAAAAAAAACTAAAAACCTAAAATATGTCGTCGATGAAAAATATATACAAATAATAATGTAATATGTAATAAATATACAAATATATTTTTTAAAACTGTTTTTTTAACGAGAATAAACTTTGTAAAAATGTTTTTTTCAAAAACATTTATAGGTACTTTTTGAAATAATGAGTGTTCAATGATAAAAGATTCACCTGATATCATGCTCCCTATCAGAGAGCTGGAATAAAGTGCGTACATTATGGTATACCCAAAAGTACTCGATTTTGTTTTATCGATATAATTTTTTTTTTAGATCCCATATTATATTAATATAATACTGCAGTGTTTTTTAATTAAATCTGGACAAAGGCGTACAAATATCGCGTACACTCGTCGAAACGAATAATATAATATATTATATTGTATTATGTGTATATTATGGCTCACTCGGAAAATATATACGCCAGTATATAGCTGTATAATAATATACATATACCACGGCCGAAAGCGAACCGTAAACGACCGTCCGCCGATGATGTATAAAACACAATATAATATTTTAATTCGTTTGATGACACACACACACAAACACACACGCGTTATATACCTACTCTTTTACGTGTATATTAAATCGTATATTATGTGAAAACTGTTTGAACAAAATCCAATCGAGGTTGTACTCGTCACGCGTGCATATAATATGCGATGTCACAAACGATTTTAATCCGATTTAAAATCACAGACCTCCGTTGCAGTTTTGTGCACATATATTTCACATAATATGCACATTGTGAGTACATGATAATATTTTAGGTATACAAAATAGGGGCGTGTAAAATCTGAAGCACAATGTTCGAATATGATGTTTTGGGCGACCTACGTGGAGCGTATAACATCGATGAGATGTCCAGATCGAATATCATAATAGTACCTATATAGGTACCTACAGGTTACAGTATTTCGGGTTCCGAATTTCAAAATTGTCTAAAAAAATAATTTTAGATTCCATACTAATCGCCGGCGGAGAGTTTAGATTTTACGAAATGGAAGATATGAATTTTTGACTTTTCTCCGACCACGTATGTAGCGGTAAATATACTTTTATTACTTTGTCACCTATCACAAACACAGCAAAAATAAGTCAATAAAGGTGGCACCTTTGATATGACACCTTCCCTCCTCCTGCCAAAGGTATAAGGGTATGGGTACTGCGTATAATAACACATGCCTATAATATTGAAGACACCACAACCCTACATTATTATGTCATCACCTTCTTACAAAAGCGTCCAACATGGCAAATTTGTTTTAAGCAGTTCAAATTTCGTACAGCAACCAATTGAGTGATCAGACCCATTATCTGACTGATAGGTAAGAACATTATCTGTGTTTTCACTTGGGTTTCGTACATTAATTACATTTTTTAAATGCAATATTTTACTATGACTGAAAAACCTACCTACACGAAATTACAACTGCCGACCACAAATATTGTATTACACATATACATATATATACAGTGGATGCCGCTTATAATACTCACATTGGGACCAGTACAAAGTGAGTCTTATAACCGAATGAATCTTATAGGCTAAGTGGGAAAAAAAATTAATTACATGTAAAAAATAATTATATGCATTAATAAAAAATTATAAAAGATGTATGTATAATGTGCCTATTTATTATTTATGAAAAAAATTGTGATTTTGTTTTTTTTTTAGTTATGAACTAATATTCCGGAAATATATTGGAAAATGTGAAAGACGATACAATTTGTAAAAATTGTACGTACACACATAATAAAGCAAACAACATTAATTTATTTCTAAATTTTTACCAAAAGTGTTTATTTTTTAGTTTTTTACCATTTTTTTTTACAGAGTCTTGTAAACGAATTGTTAAGTCTTATAATCGAATTTTTCATAACGTATTTGGATACGTCCGGACCGTTTCAGACAATTTTGAGTCTAATAAGCGACTGAACCTTATATCAGTGAGTCTTATAAGCGGCGTCCACTGTATATCAGATATTTATTATTATAAATATGTGTATGATCGCAGTATATATGTCACACTTACATTTGTGAAATGGATACAACTCAAGCGGGTGTGACGTCCGACTAAACACTGTTTTATAGTGTTATCCTGTGTAAGCAGTACAGCATGCAGTTATGAATCGCGATGTGATAAAAATACTTAAATACAGAATGCATCGAAATCGAATCACAACAAGAGATGCTACTTTTTTTTTATTCGACTTTATTATAGATGACGACGTTACGCTGTATTACAATATGAAACATAATCTGTTTCACGGACCCCCTCGAGACGGTGATCGTGTTTATTTCGACGAGCTTATGTCTTGCGCACAGTTGTTGTACCTCTACATAATAACACATAACATTATAGAATATATATTATTGTTTGGTCCAACTCGAGCATAATGGATTTTTTTTTTACTGAAACAACTATCTAGGTAAGTATATAAATATATTATAATTCATTATTTTTATTTACTTTCCATTCTCCAATTTCATTTATTATGATAAACGCGATGTCGTATAATATGGTACGACCGGGATTTGTGATGTGTTTTGACATTCTAGAACCGGTTCGATTCAAAAATATATGATATATTTTGAACAACCAGTTCTCGGAATATGAAAATTGAATCCGTTCCTCGGGGATTTCATTTTAAAATATTATTCTTGGAAATGTTTGTTTTTGATTTAGGACTGACAAAGTATTTACATAACTGACAATTTACACTATATAAGAACCTTTTTAAAATGAGTAAATCACCGAATTCTCAACTAGTTTTGGATAACATTAGTACAAATTAAAAACAGTAAGTCGGAAATTGATAAAATAACTAATGAGGCCACTCAAATCATATATAATTTAAAATGACGGAAAGGTCTCGTAGAAGGGCGTTGCGCTTGCTAGGAGTTCATGGAAACTTAAACTGGTTATACGTTTTTCAAACCACAGGTAACCGTATAATACGGTGTATTAGAGTATCTGTATACTGGAGGCAATAAAGTGGGACTTTTAAATCGTATATCACGTATTTAATGAGCACCACCGAAGTATAAAACATAAGATAAATCGTACTCGAGTGGGTGGTTTGGTTTTTCAGAAAAGTAATGCCCTGCATGCAAATGCAAATGCAATGAGTTATACTCACTTGTACCTAATACGCGTAACGCGATGAAATTAATTCAAATTGTTATCATATAGTTGACTGCAGCCATAATACGTACGTGCAGGTACCTACGTAAAAACGGTAATGAAAATATATGACAATGTGTTCAATAATACTTCTCTAATAACTAATAAGTGATATTATGCACTGGCTGTATTTGTGCATAACGATGACGTATACGGCAATGGAAAACTGCAGTTCGGACGGATTTCGCACTGTGAATAATGCAGTTCGCTATATTCTACAGGCACATAATATAGGTAATGTATTTCTTGTGGAGTAAAAAAATAATATATATATAAAAATGATTAATGACTTATTCGCTGGTAATAATGTTAACACCGCGATCGTGTGTGATGATCGTACTTGAACAATTATGAATATAATATTATGTCGCATAACAGTATAATTGTAACAGTTTGTATTAGTATTATGACAGTATCATACACACACACAACAGAAACTTTTATTACAATAGTACCTACCATGTTTTTCTAAATTAGTCCACTAATTAAGGTGATATTACTTATTGGGGGCTATTATACGCATACATCATTATTTTTAAACGGTTATTTTTTTGCAAATTCGACAGTACCTTTTACTACATCTGCAATAGCTGTAATACATATATCGTGTGCACCGTTAAATGCAAACCCTTTTAAACTGAGTTACAAAACAAGTTCTCAACGTTTTTCTAGGTTCATCAGTCAAGTGTATTTAGGTCTTAAAGCCTATACATAGTCATCCTCATAATAGCTGGCAACTATATTTTGACTGGATAGGTATACATAATGTAATAGCCTCTGTGCGTTAATCTGGGATATTCTCCCTTTTTTTTTTTTGTATATAGATCCATCTTATGACGTGTTGAAACGGCACATGTACTACTCTGACCGTATTATCAGAGATATATTTTTTTGGTTTTGTGATTTTTGTTAAAAGGTTGCACATGAAGTGTGCTTAAAACAAAATCCACAAAATAAAAAATGTTATTTCTCTGCGACGGTAAGTATAGCACCAACTGCGTTTTAACACATAATAATAATATGATGGACATGTACACAACTGGTAGAAAACCAAAACAAAACGATTCCAACGATATCAAAATGTGACGCGTGACCTTTTAACAAAAATCGATTCAAATATTACCGCTACTTCGATAGCAATAATATTGTGACGACGATATTGTGTTATACGATTATAATGAGCGCGTATACACAGCAGAAAACACAACAATAATATTATAGCCAGCATCTAGTACGTGTCGGTTGGATATCGTATTATAATATATCGGACGCTGGCTCGAGGTGGATAAAAAAAAAAAAAAACAAAACGGGTTGTTTGTATATCTTTTCCTCCTCTACACACACACACACACACACACACGCGAGAGTATAAAAAACATATACACAATAATAATAATATGATATATTATTATTATTATTATTGTTAGAAAAACACACACGCCTACCGGAGAGACGGAGCGGAGAAGACGGACCGATAAGGACGGCGATCGGCGAGGAGAGGTCTGATGAGTGCGAGATGACGGCGGCGGAGAGGACCAGGGGAGGGTGAGAGAGACGGGCCGGCGGCGGCGGCGGCGGAGAGAGTATAATAATAATAATATTATCGTCGTCGTCGTCGTCGGTGTGTACAATATTATTATTATTATAACGTAGTAACCGGGCCTACTACAGCGCTCGACGCGTCGAAACGTGTCGTTACGAGTCCGCGCGCGCGGAACATGACGCGTTATGCGCGCTCGCTCGCGTGCGTGTGCGACGCGCCCGTCCCGTCCGGCGACGGCGAAAAACGTATGCGCGAGAAAACAAGTGCGCCGCCGTTCGGGTCACACGTGTTTTATTGGTCGTGACCCCGACGTCGTCGGCGGCCGGCGGGGGCAGCCCCGCGCGGAGATCAAGGCCAGTTTTACGAGAGTGCGTGCGTACTCGCGTAGTAGTAGTACTATCGTCGTCGTCGCGTAGTATTTTAGTAGTATTATAGTAGTAGTAGTATTATAGTAGTAGTAGTATTATAGTAGGAGTAGTAGTAGTAGTAGTAGTAGTAGTAGTGTCGGTGGTGGCGTGATCGTTCCGTAGTAGGAGAAAACCGGTTCGGACGGCGTCTTGGGGTCGCGGTGGCGGGAGTCGCGGGGCCTGATAGTGCACTGACACGGCCCCGGCCGATGCGTCTGTGGCGGGGGGCGCGCGCGGCGAGACGACGGCGACGCGACGGACGGGTGACGCGACCCGACGGCGGCGACGGGCGATAACGGTCGCCGCAGCCGCGGCCAGGAGAACACAATAATAATAATAATAATAATATTTTAAACACGGATTTAAGACGTGTCGTCGTCGACGTTTTTTTCGTATAAATCTTGCCAGACGGATCGGTTCGGCAGTTCACGTCTCCCTCGACGACGTCACCACGTGATCGCACAATTAAAAAAATAATAAATACGTGTTTTGAGGAGCAGCCGTGAATTATTTATTTTGTTCCTAATTATGGATTACGGGTACAATGTACTCATTAATATTTATTTACCTATTCGTTAACGGTGTCAACTTACGAAAACCGATTGTGCTCACCGCATTTTAGATTTCCACTCTGAACGAACAGTGCGAAATTGCAACGGAAAAATTGGAAACGAATGTATTCCTCGCTCATTCCATTTACAGAATTATTTTCTTTGCTTGTCGTCTCTACGCTCAGCTGTAGTCTTCCTCATTTTCACTAGACCACATGGCAGGTCAAGCAACCGTTTCCCACCCGACTCTCGTAGGTTTCATTTTTAAAAATTATGATCAGTCAACTTAATACGGTATATCGAAAAAAATTGATTGGACACCCCTATTATTGTGGTTGTCACCTAATTAGCTATTGGGGGACAACAGTCTTGTGGTGTTTTTAGGGTATAAATGAGATGCGTTGTTCTGAATCATTATGCATTGTAGAAAATAAAAATAAAATTATGTCTCATTCGGAATATTGTGTAGGAACCCATAAAAGAAAACTAAAATCACCACTTCCGCCTTGGACGTTACATCAGTGGTGTTTATTGGCGTTCAGGGTTCGTTTCACGACTTTTCATATCGTTTGTCCTTGTCCTCGCCGTCATGTCACGGTAAACGCCCAACTCATAATATTCTTTTGATTTTCGGTTGTAGTTTCACTATAATAAAATGGGTCCTCCTCTCAAAGTACGATCTCTTAACTGTCGTTTCAGTCGCCGCTAATCATATAGCTGTATATCAAATAAAACATAACCTTTCTTTCTGAGAAGAGGGCAGTGGCCCCCCAAAAAGTATATTTCAAACGATTGCACGGGGGTCCTCGGCAGTTATACCGTACCCGCATTATCGTGATATAATTATATTAAAATATGTGAAAAACACATTTTTATGATGTAAAATTACCTACTATTCATTAATATAGTTTATACAACAAATCATCTAAAATATGATATAGTTACTTTACATTTACAATTTGAATTTTATTTTTGGCAACAATGTTTAAAATGACATCTTTGTCTACACCAATATCTCTTTCTGCGTTCATAATAGCAAAATAATATGCTAACCTTTATCCAACCAAATTTTGATCCAAAATTATCTATGACTTCTGATTCACCGCAAAGCCGAAAATATCTTTTTACATATGTAGCTGAAGTACCTACAGGTAGTATATTACGGGAATTTGAAGTGAAAACGAGATGTTATACAATTATTGTGAGGTACATGGTTACAACACCGCATATAATTCACACAAGCACTGTGGCTACAATAAACAGTTGTAAGAAGCTTATTGATAAGGCATTAAGGGAATTCGATACCGTCATTTTCTGTTTTTGTCTAACACACGCGTGACATAGTAATTTAGACGTGTTTTTTGTCAAACATACTAATTGATCTAATGAAGAGATAATAAATCTGAAAACAGATTTGAATTTGTCGTTAAGTCTACTTAAAATCGACTTTCCCACATTTTTGATATTATCCCCCAAATTTCTAAAAATGTCATATTAAAAAAGAGCATTTAAAAATGTTTGTATTTCAATTTTCGGAGAAGTTAAAATCAAAAAATCATAAATGTGTGAAAGTCGATTTCAAGTAGACTTGACGACAAATTCAAATCTTTTTTTAGAGTTCTTATCACTTCATTAGTTCAATTGGTATATTTGGCAAAAAACACGTCTAAATTACTATGTCACGCGTGTGTTAGACAAAAACAGAAAATGACGGTATCGAATCCCCTTAAGGTTTAATCTTAATGCTTAATGTCTAGCGTAGTGGTGAGCATAAAATATAAATCAAAATTATTGATATTTGATATAGATGGTACTGATTGCAGTCGATGCTAGATAGATTATCAAAAATATGTTTTGTTGTGTAAAATAATTTTTTAGGAATTCCAATTTTGCAGATCTTCCGTAAAGAGCAAGATAATTTATTATTACTTGGACCCTCGAGCCTCCCCTCTCACACAATTATATACGTTCATACAGCTAATAAATATCTCACATTACCTATGCAGCTGTCTCACGAAGTCACACCGAGCCAAAAAATTATTAAACAGCATCAAATCAAACACGACTTAATATATCGATTTGTTCCACAAAGTGCATAATATTGGGTACCGTTAATATATAGTATATAATATGAATATTATATGCCAAGGAACTTTCTCTACCACTCCACCGTAACATAATGATATGTCGTCTGCAACGTCGTTTATTCGACGTTGAGGACGACCTGCAACCGTGAAACTATCGAAAGCTTTTGTTCGCATCGAACCAAACGCCTCTAATAATTATGGTCATATTATTATGTAGACCTATGCACATTAAAATTATAGATGTTATATTGTATACGAGTTATAGTAGTAGTTACGACTTATATAATAATACTGATGGTGATCGGCTTTATAACGTTAAGTAATTTAATATACGGACGGTGTACATATTATAATATTGAATGCTAACGAAAATATTATAACAATATATAAATTCGATGGGTACTGTACATTATATTTTCCGTGCCTGGTTTTTCTATCAGCAGCAACAGCTGTTGTGCGCACAACTACACAATATCATAATAATAATATGCATAAGACGTAGAATTCTCTTATAATGTACCGTGTACGCATTATTATTATTATTATTATTATTATTAATAAATCGTTTGGACAACAATAAATCGTGTCTGTAAACAATTACGCGATAATAGACCGCGTATGCGCGGGTGAGTATAATAATGTTTTATTATTCAGTGCGCGTATAATATTATATATAATAGCGCGTTCGCACCGAGTAGGTTTATAATCATAATAATACCTATACAACACGGATCTGCAGCAATGTGACGTGTATGATAATACAGGTATTTATGTAATATTATTATACAGAAACGGAACAACGCATACGGCGACGATGTGGACGGGGGTGACGACGGGTTCGCGTCGGATACTGCAGCGGGAGAGCTGATTTCGGCCGATTAAAAACCGTTTCACCGGTTTTCGCGATCCAATTAAACGGCCAGAGGCGTTCGGGGGAAGAAAAAAAAACACCAAAGACACGCAGGACACTGCACATACGCACACCACACACGCACAATTAACAATAATAATAATAATAATAATAATAATAATAACTATCGGCGGGTTATAACAGCACGCTCGCGAATTACAAACATACATAGAACTATATATATGAATATACCTATAAGTCTTATTATTGCGGTACGCTGCAACGGAGATCGCACGTATATATTGTCATAACCACCGCCCGCGGCAGTTTGCACCCATCCACAAATTACAATGCACCTATACGCATTATAGTATGTGCTGTAATATAGTATATAGAAAGGTATTAAATATATTATTTTAACAATTTCTATCGGCGGTGGAGTGTACACACGCCCCTTTCCCATCATTCGCATCACGCACCGGGTTTTTCTCCGCTGCACGTCTCTAGTGCACCCCCCCTCGCCGACACCG
Organism: Myzus persicae; assembly: GCF_001856785.1. Taxonomy (NCBI): domain Eukaryota; kingdom Metazoa; phylum Arthropoda; class Insecta; order Hemiptera; family Aphididae; genus Myzus; species Myzus persicae. The sequence goes on along the minus strand of NW_019102885.1, from coordinate 227,274 downwards.
CCGGAGGGCGTGGGCGCACAATATTTATCTAGGTAATGATATTATAATGCATATATAGTTGTAGGCGTTATTGCGAGCGTTTTGTACAATAATATAATGTGTAATGTGTTTCGGCCATCGCGCCCGGTGAGAACCCGATTTCGCAACGTCGCGAACTTTTCATCCCTCTGCGAAAACACCGGCGAATACCGTATAATATAATGGTAATAATAATAGTAATAAAAATAATAATAATAGTAATAATAATAATATAATATCACAATGACGCTGACGCGGGCGACGACAAAACGTGCAACAATAGTAATGATAATAATGATAATAATACGCGCGTTTTGTCCCTATGGTCGCCGCCTGCACAACCGCAAAACCGCGACCGGTTTACCACCTTGGCGGGCGCAAACGCTAAACTCCACGTGCTTGCATACCTATGTACATAAAAATATGTTTTATATTATCATCTAGCCAATACGCGCAAATGAGAAAATCCTGCGGCGGTGATTCCTCGACTCAACGATTGCTTATAATATTATAGTAGTATTACTATTATAAAATCAAAACATTGTTCTCACAGTGAAATGGGTTTCATTTATTACTAGAAATAATAATATGTGACATTGTGTCGCCTTATCGAACAAGCGCATATATAGTGACTGAAGTAGAGTGTATATGCCTGGAATTGTTACCAAAAATTGAGTGAAAAGTCCCGTCCATCCATCATAATTCCAGAGTCTCACTGTTTTATCTTCCATCAAACCTTATAATATTATTGTTTAAATATAGTTTTATGAATCGCATAGGTGGGCTTATGCTGAGTTCCTGCAATGGAATTCAAAACTTCAATTTCCGTAATGATCGTTTACGGTTATATTACATAATATACTGAGTATTGGTAACGAAATAATATTACAATATTATCAAAATTGTGAAATTTCGTTAATTTGTACAATTCGAAACCGTAAACTATCGGTATTTTACCTTGTGGGCCGGTGTTTATAATAATAAATAAGTGAATAAAAATACATACCTATCCAAAGTTTTGTGGGTAATTTTTGCAGAAAAAAATTTAGCAAATGTTAATTGTTTTCATTCATCTTAGTTGACAAGACCTGTCACTGCAGGCCATTTGAATACATATATTTTGATTGTTTTTTATTTTGCTGTAAAATGAATTACAAGAGGATTGAATTTTTGCAAAAAAAAATTTCAAAAATGTTATCTAACTTGGGAAGTGATTTAAAGTCGCATTTCTTCTTGCACCCTTAACGTAAGACATGATTTTTTAGCCACTGTTACTGTAGCACACTCTGCCCTTTACTGTGAAAGTTTCCGAGCGATTTCTAGCACAACAATAAAACAAAACAGACTCATATCGTATTATGTTGTCACGTAAGTTATAAACTTATGATATAACTTATAACTTATAGACGTGTTGCTCTACTAAGAATTTATTTTTCCTTTCGTGATCGACTCAAGAAAAATAGTAAATTTTTCGTTATCACTGATATCAATAATAATAAACACTTTTATATTTAATTAATAAGTTAATATCTAAAAATTAGAATTTCGTTTTGGATTTCTAAATATTTTTAAATAAATTAACATTAAATATACTGTTAGCTTAAAAAAACCCCTCCATTGCATACTATCGATGGCCAGTTAATTATAATCTGAGGAATATATAGTTGCTTTAACTGCTGAACCGCGAAGACGCTGCTTTAAATGACCATCAAAATGTGTATAGCTCGGATTCGGTCGTTATAACATTAATGTGAGAGGAAATGTAATTTCTTACAAACAGGTTAATCCTAAATATCAAATATGCTTGTAACTTTGTATCTACTAAATAAATCATAACAAACAATTCTAAGGTAACGATTGACTTTGAAACCATCCGAGTTTGGCAACCTCTGCTATATATAATTATATTATAGGAACACATCATCCCGACTTCCAACCCCCTACAACCACGAGTACTGCGAAAGGGTCAGAATAACTATACTGGCTATAGGTTGTCAGGTTGATAATTTTTACAGGGGGTGAAGTCATATAACATGATGTGGGGGACTATTCAGAGTGATAACACGATGCGTAATGTACTCTTCTCTTTCGATGGAGGTACCTCCTATATTATAGTATCCTAGTATTGTGTAAAGGTACAATAATAATGATATGTGCATTATAATTATAATGCTATTGTAATGTGTATGTGCAGTGTTGTATACAAAAATGTTTTCTTTCGATTTGTCCGGAGCGCACAGCACAACGTTCGTATAAGACGACGGCGACGACGATGACGACGAAGAGACGTGTAGAGAATATAATATTATTATTATTATTCGGCGAAGGAATAATAATTAACTCGAGCTCGTTTAAGACGGTTAGGGCCCTGGTTCGTCTGTGTATGTGCGTTTTTTCCCTCGTTTTTTTTAATTAGACGTCGAACCGTCGAGTAGACACGTCATATACGGTACAGCTGTGCTCGCGATAGACACCTATTATACGTACATATACTATCATGTTATACATGCAGTAAGTTGTGTGTGTTTTCTAAATAATGTGTACGCCGTCGCAGACTCGAGTCTCGCTGTAAAACCCTGGCCGAGTGTATGATAGTTATTTAATAACGCGGTATCTGGTTAACGTCGTCGATCACGAACGTCCGCGGACCGCAGCAAGCTCACACACGCATACACCGCGAGAGAGACTCGCCGGTTTTCACGGTGACGGATACGGTGCACTGCATGAAGTATCGTGGTCGTTTACGAAGCGGAGAACACGACTTTTCGAAAAATCATTTCGACGAAACCGTATACCCTGAAAATAGGCTCGCCAAGTAAAGATGTGAATTCGTGTCGACTCAGTCTAAAATATTTAAAATTTCAAAGCGATGTGCCACTGACATACATGTTTTATTCTGTTTTCTATGTGCAATGCTGCTAAGTGCAAATACAATTTTCGTGGTTTTCTAGCCTATATTTATAAGGATATTTTATCATATTTGTACAACTATTTTAACTTATTTTTCAATTGGTATAATATAGCATATCAGTATTATATTATTTTAGGTTGAACTAATTTTTTCAAAAACCTATTGCATTTATTATATATAAAATACAACCTACTAGCTATTTAGACACAACTGTATTATATTATAATATTATACCATAGCTGCAATAACAAACTAATGTATAACCATTTATTATAGTACATTGCTCACCCAAATATACAACGGCATTGCAATTAATAGTATATGTATATTTTTTTATGGACATTGATAAAAATAATTCGCATATTACACATTTATATTTATAGTTTTATATCATTATTATGTATCCATCCCTCACCCTCTCTATCGCCGAATATAAACACATACGACGACATTTTTATCGAATGATTTCCTTCGAAATACGATGGAAAAGTTTATAGGTACTTCATTCATATTTTATACATGCGGATAGTATTATGTGCTTCCGTATTATATTATAATAGTGTTATAACTTTAGCTTTAACCGCGCGAACTGCGGGTCGAAACGACCAAATCTACTCGTAATTTGTCAGTTTATTATATTGTGTTCGACCGTTAAACGTCTACACGTATATATATATATATATATATATTGTGTTATAATACGTCCCCCGTGCAATTATCGTACTCAAACTCTGTGTAATATAAAAATATAAGAACGGTTAATACCAATACATACCATAATGCATATTATACAATCAGAGACTAGAGAGAATGCAGCAGTTGCGGTGCACATAATATAAGCGCTACGGGAATATTATCGTCCGACTGGATCGACCACGTGTTATGGGCTCTTCCGCGGATGACGTTGAATATATATTGCACATTAAAACCGGATTCAATCAAAATAAAGAATGCCCTTTCCATGGGGATAAAAACCTCGGTCGTCGGATTACACGATCCGAGCTCAGAGGGAATGAGAAAACTACAGTGCGCGAGTATATTATGAGAAAACGCATTAAAGGGTCCGCGGAGACGATTTTCCAAATTTTCAGTAATTTTTCACAATATTTGAATACTTTTACACTAATCTACTGCCTGCAGGTACTAGCTAGTGTGTGTGTGTGTGTGTGTGTGTGTGTGTGTTTTGACGACAATTTTTTATCTAAAAAAAAAGACTTTTGTAAAGTCCACAAACCTATGCTAGTTAAGATAGTAAGTTTATTATAAAATAAATTTTCGGTTTAAAAGTTAGCTATTCTAACAGGCGACGGATAGAAATATTTTCATATTATTGTACCCAGAAAATACCTCATCGTTTGTTAATCGGTAGTTACGATAACAAATAAATAGTGTAAAATTTTGGACCACTTGTACGTCATCGATGTAAACAAGATTATTGACCTAGATAAGCTGTCTGAACGCTTAAACACCCCTGGGTGTCAAAGGATCAGCACTAATAGAAAGCTATAACTATAGATTAGAAGAACGTAATATCTCTTCACATTTTTTTACCGATACGTATTACTGTATTGGACATTTAATGAATCTCTTTTGTATATTATCGATAGATTTTCATTAATATAGGTAATTACATTTCGTCGTTCGATTCCAGCTGCAAATGATAAAAATCTTTTCGCACTTGTTCTTACAATTGTATTGGACTACGGTCAATTGTTTCTGCAACTATTTAACAACTGCGTCGTATTTATGTATATGTACTATATGCAGTAAAATCAGATATATCGCAGCGTATATCAATTTTTAACGAAATCAACATAGTAACATTTTAATGATTGGATTATCGTAACTATACACTTATTCTTAAACCGTTTAAAAGGAATATAAATATACAATAAACTAGCGACTCGCCTCGGCTCCGCGAGGGTGCAATGCCAATACTAAATACTACAGAATGTCAAATGCTGAAAAGCACGTTTTGTCTTAAAATAGAATTCATTGCATTTGCATTGTTGCAAGCGCAGAAAATGTGTTTATTTATGGCATTACATAAGACACTTTTAAAATTATCAGTGTTTCTCTACTATCATAATATGCGTGATATACATACATATAAACCTGCTTCCTCTTGAATCACGACTATGTAAATTATTGCAAAAAACCCTCATCAAAATCCATTGAGTATTTTTAAAGATTTAAGCATACCTATTACCTAGGGACAGATAGATAGCGTTAAGCGTCCTTGTTTTATACTATGCAGTGATGGTGGTCAGTCTATTAGAAAATTATCAAATGTTTTACTTATTAAATAATATATATACGGCGATACGCATAGTAAAGTGATAAACAACATACAATATTCACCATGATGCGAAGTTGGCCATTTTTTCCGGTGCTTGCCCATGTCAGCATTTCGCACTTAAATATACGTAACGAAAAGTTTAGAATACATAAAGAATAAAGGTTTTGAATTTAGATTAGCCATTAAAATGTTGCTACTAAATACCAATGACCTATATGGCGACATCCCTGCCGCCTCTAATCCACTCAACAGGACGAACTTAGAATGATCTAATAACAACTTTTGGCAATATTGTAATAATAATGACTGCAATATATTATATAATACGATTTAATTAAGTATTTAAGTGCTACATTTACCGTTTATATTTTATTCACAGTTTATGGGTTATTATTTTGACTGTGGATTGATGAAATCGTTATGCGTTCGATCCTGTAGATCACGCCAAGTAAGTCGTGTTGAATACGCAGTAACGCGTTAGCACTCAATCACTCCCTCAAAAATCGAAAAAAAAAAAACAAAAACAATCTCTGTGCATGCGTGAAACTATAAAATAATTAATTAGATGACTACAAAAAAAAAAAGAGCAAGACGTAAACATTTTTATACTTATAATACAGCTAGTATATCAACAATTTATTTTATCGAATCCAGTTATTCTAAGAATAGTTTTAAAAAAAACGCCAAATAATTATTTCGAAACGGCTATACTCCAACATGGAGGTTAGGTTACACAAAAATATAGACACGTCTAAATCATAATACAACACATGACGCTACACAAGCTATACCCATAAACAGATTAAATAATACGACGAGTAAACATTATGTAAAACGATATAATATTAGGTATTTAATTATGTCGAATAATTTATTGAAAAACGTAAGTAATATTTACATTCATTCTAAGGAATGAAAATATTTAAGAAAAAAATGAAATATTGTGAAACAATAAGACCTGTGTTATAATAAAATATTTACAAGAGCTCGTCTTCATGAGGTACACTCATCAGTCGTCACAACCAAACACGTAAGTATTCCGAATTATGACACATAACTTCCAAAAGACAGAAACGCCACCAGAATAATTATTACAATATTATTAATGAATAATTAATTAATACACCTCCAGTGTAATTATCTACAAAAGTAATTAAGTATATATTGTCTTGTCTAATTTTATAAAAGATATTGAATTCCGTCAGGCAATCAAAAGGAGTAATCATGAATAATCGTGAACGCAAAAATATTGTGTCCTCGTCGTATATAATATCATAAAATCGTCAATTTTTTTTATATTTTACTATTTTACTATTTTATCTTTTTTAATATTTTTTAATGCATTGCAAACGTTGTTGTTAAAGGATATGCGCGTACACCTAAATAATACATAAACCTACAATAAAGGATATAATACAACAGCTATGCGGCTAGTCGGCGAGCGGCGGACATAAAAGTATACGACAACTTATATCATATTATTATACCGATCGATGAGAAATTCCTTTAGGGCTGGGAGATGAGGTTCATAAAATAGTCATGCGGACCTATCGTCCGCCGAATGAAACGGGGTGGACCGGATAACAACGTGACCGTTACATTATATGCGGTAAATAAACGTATAAAATAATAATAATAATAATAATAATAATATATATATATGTATACGATCATCGCCGATCGAGCATTATCTTCGAATTTACTGAACTATATAATATTGTATTCACATGCGTGATGGGCGAATAAACATTTATGGCTCGAGTGCGTGAAAGGTCCTCGAATGAAAACGATTTTTCGATTATCTCGAGCTTGGATAGAGTGAGATTTCATATAAATATTACATTATATTATTGTGATAACGCGTAGTTTATATTATGTATATCGTCGCCACGATTGTGTATTATAGCGGTTCATAGCACAGAGTTGACTTCAAAATATCGTTGTAGACCGACTGGTGCCAAAACCTATGACATCAGGGCGACCAAAATACCAATCATATAATTTACGAAATACTTGGATTATTATTGTATGGATGAAATATAAACTCGGAGGAAATATGGGTGTAAAGACAATATTACAAACATAATATTATGATATCTATTGCTATTATAGTACCCATAGTGTTGGGTAGGTAATTTTTCAGTAAGAAATGTATATTATAATATACAATTATTACAATAGCCTTATACTATTAATTATGTGATGTACAATTATAACAATAACATTGATGCCTAAATAGTATTTACATGTACTGCGTTACTAAAAACATATTTTTTCAATCAAAAAAAAAAAACAATCAATACAATAATACTGATGATGAATGTACTAATTAATTTTATTTTATCTAATAGGGTATTAACCCGAAGTATCCAAAGTATTTATACAACTTGTAAGGTAACGAATATTACTTTATTTAATTTAAATTAAATTCCTAATCCGTGTAAAATGTAAAAACATTAGATTTCAACTTTAATTTCAACATTTTAAGTGATTCTACAGCGATTTAAAATAATATTAATTGTAAAATGTAAACATTTAATCTTAAAGATAGTGAGAGTTCTTCATCGAAATACTAATGTAGTTCACCTAACATATTGTTTTATTTTGGTTCTAAGAAAAGTTAGATAATTGTTATTCCTATTGAGTGCTTCAAATATTTGTGTTCGAATTGTACAATTTGAGAGACTCTATAATTACATATCTGTACCAACGATTGAAAATCGTCTGTACTAACTACTAAGGTATTAGGTAAATCTAGCCATACGATAAATCAAAAATTAATACATAAATAGGTACGCCTTGGTAAAGACACACGGACCTCTGTAATAAAAGTCAAAGGGAGTTTTACTCTTAAAAAAAAAAAAAATACTTAACTTCTAACTCACTATTGTTACTGAATAGAAAACTAGAAACGTGAATTCTGCCATCTGATTGGATGTCTATTGGTTAGGAACTAGTCAAGCAGCCTTTTTTTTAAAAATTTTTGTTTTGTTTTGATCAATGAACAATTACACATAGATGTAATAATAGAATAAAATATTATGATTAAATTCTACCGGCTTTTGTTTACACTGAAATGCTTTGTTCATTTTTTACGCAATACTATTTAGTTTCTATTTTCGAATTTAAATATTACAACCAGCTGGTATCATAAGTTATAATGTATTAACTATTGTGCAAGGAATAGAATTTTATTAGAATATTTAACGCTATTTTGAAAAAGTACAACATAAATTGGATTATATTTCTGGGACAGTTGGAAATCTGGTAAATTTATTCTAAAAATGAAACATTAATTGGGGGGGGGGGTAAGACTTAAGTTATGAATTCTGATTTTGAAGTTATGAATTGGTTTTACTGTTCTAATATGGATTGACTTCGAAATTTTGATTTCATGGTGTCAGGCTGTCAGACCTCATTTATTTTACTTAGTATTGAGAATAATAATTATATAAAGACAGTCATGTTTGACACGATTTTCGGCTATATAATCATTATAATGCAATATACTTTATGATCGCATTGTGTATAGAACCGAAAATCACAGCATATTATACGATTGGAACACGTTTTATAAAACAAACTCGGCCACGTGTTATTAATATGCCTTGCGTTTTGATATAAATTATATTAAAGGCGGTGAAAAATATAATAAATATTATAATGTATATAGGTGGGCACTCGAGAAATTTGCGAGACAGAAAAAATCCGTAAAAAATCTCTTTTTTTCGGGCAAATCACGTGTGAAAAACGAACCGAAACCACCGACGAGGGGCGTTGAAAAATAAAACTGCCTTTGTATGCCAATATGTGTGTGTGTGTGTGTGTGCAGTGTGCGCATAATATAATCGCGGTCGGACGAATAATAATATTTCGGCCAACACGACGCCGCGAAGAGCGAACCGTTCGGAGCTGCTCGAGAGCTTTATTTTTTCGGCTGCGACTTAACGAGGTAAATCGCACAATAATAATAATAATGATGATTATTATTTTTTCAGAACCGTGCTATATATAATATTATTTTATTGTGTGGTTATTATAATATATCATATTATTATTATTATTATATCGTAACGACACAGGCCGACATGACGTCTAGTGGTTTTCATTATTATTTCGTCAGTCCCGCACACGCGCATATACGTTCACGCGGGGGAAAAAAAATGCTCGCGGTAAGTAAACAAATAACGCGGAACAATAATCACGCGAATTATTATCATTATTATTATTGTTGTTATTATTTAGCCGCCGCCGGCCCGGATAGGGATGGTGAAGCACTTGCACGCTGATCCACCGTCGAAATCCGTCAAGTATCGTACAAGTATATAAAATTAAAACTTGTATACTTACCCATAACCCCGCCATGATTATCGAAATTGAATACCATTATTGTATGGGCTCGACTTCGATTCAGCAGCCTTACCATATTTTTATTTCTGTGGATAAATTATTTAACAATATTATTACATTATCCTACGAGACAATCATCTGCATGCGGAACACTGAAATCCTATGATGCATTTACCTAGTTATTGTTTGTATATTTTTTTACAATAACATAATATAACGATTTACGCAGGCACCCACTACCGTCTTTCAAATTGATCCGAGTGCAATTTTAAAACAAGGCAAGGACCATGTTCGTGATTATAAATTATTGTTTTAAATACTTCTTTTTAATAAATATTATCATTTTATTAAAATTAAATTTCTTCAACAAAGTTACAAAAATAATCATTCCAATCCGTAAGAATTTATTTGATTTGATTAGATCATAAACAATTTAAATCACGTAAGTAATGCATATAAATTATTATTTGGGTCTTGAATATTTCCTTAAAATATATTATAAAACGTGTGGTCTGGCGCCATCTAGTTTTTTGAAGGTAAACTATTACGACCAGCTTTAGGATGCTGTATTGAAATAAAAATAATAAAATATTAAATTATATTATATTATTATATTATATAAATAATTATGTTTGTTATAATTTTTCTACTGTATAAAACAATTAATTTGTAATACCAACAGAATACATAATTAGTCAATAATTAATTGTTATTTATATTTTATTCATTTTTTACGAATATTGAAACAAATAATATTCTATAAGGGTGTGATTTAATCAGGTACAATGTTTATAAAAACTAACAATAATACACCTTCGAATACACATTCGAACAATAATTATTATGGGTACAAATGTACAATACAATATTATTCCAATTTGAATATTCACTACCAATCGCGCCTATTATAGGACGTTAATTATATGGTCGCATCGTGCCTAAAATAATTATTTTGTAATGACTAATTATGTCGACAATGTTATTATGGATAGAAAAAATGTATAGTTAAAATAAAAACTTTATTTGTATTCTAAAAGAAAAGAAAATCAATAAGTGGGCCTCGATATAATGATATTGTTGTCGAAAATATGACGTTCATATTTACATTTATTATAGTCATGTGAATGTAGTAAACATGACTCGAAATAATCTTAAGACTTCAAAAAACTAAATAAAAACAGGAAGATTTAATCACGTGTAAGTAATGTCCAAAGTTGTTTGAAATCACACATAGAGATATTAGCAATATTAGCGAAAAATAAACTAGCAGTATTATTAAAAATAATTCTTTAAAATAATCAAGATTGAATGAAAGGCATTTTACGAATTAATTATAACAGGACGACCTGAATTTTCAAAAAAACAAAAAAAAAATTGAACACATAATATCTAAGTACTATAAGACCACTTTTCATAAACAAATTAATGTTAAAATTAAACATTTTTGGAAAATAACAATGATCGTTTGCTTATTGTGTGTCTACAAAATATAAGTAGACGAAGAATGAAAAAAAAAAACAGAATATGGATTCAGAAGACTGGAAACAAAATTACAAAATCGTCTTGTAATAAGTATAGCTTACTAATGATTTTAAACGTCGTAAATTCGTACAAAAATGTACATGGAACATAATTTTTAAATACTAGTCTATTTATTTTTAAGTTAGATGTAGAGACGGATAATTAAAATTACCTATCTGGTGCCCTATAAAACGCAATCAGTATATACGTCTTATTTGGTTTTGTATCTATATTTAAATGTGTATTTTATTGGAAACAGATGTAAAAAAAAAAAATAGTGTTTTTTTCAGTGTTGCCGACCCTCTATATCATTACTGAATATACGTACACGCGAGTAGAAAAGAATTGAAAAATAGTGTCAGTAAACGAGTTAAGACAAAAAACAAAACGCACGCCGCATATAAGCAATCTGTTACTTAGAACATTACATAAAATATCATCTTCAAGTATATTATATACATGGTAATAACTAGGGCTAGGATTTATATGCAATAAAAAATGATTATATATGCAAAAATATGCAATAAAAATATGCTCAAATAAACCGAATAAATATTATTTAAAAAACACATTTTCTATAACATTTTTTTAAATACTAATTAATAAAAATAAATATGTTAAACACTTAACCAAAAAAAATATTAAAAAAATTCTAAAATATTAATTGATATAAAATTGATAAAGCTACTCAAATGAATTAATGAAACAATTACATGATGTTTTAAATTTTAAAAAAACTTTCGTTTTTACAAACTGTAGTAGAAAACTCTTCGGTGTACTGTCGAAGTTTTGCACTGGTACTTTGTATTTTTGCCATTTTATAATAATTGAATGCAGGTAATTACGTAACGAAACCAATACAGTTTGCAAAAAACACGGCAACGTATCACTACACACGATTTACGACGATGACTGTCAAAATACAAACTAACTTTTAGCTGTATGCCTGTATGCTTTTATCGGGGTTTCATCGATTCCGCCGGCTATCGATTCCACCCGATATTTGTTTATATTGATTCCACCGGCTATCGATTCCGCCAAGCTTTTTTATTTATTGATTCCGTCGAGCTTTTTTATTTATTGATTCCGCCGGCTATCACTTTCGGCGGATATTTTTTTATGTTGATTCCACTGACTGTATTTTTTTTAATCAATAGTATAGGTATAAAATACACTCAATTTACCATATTTTTTTTAGATTTAAATTTAAACATTTCAAAAAAAAATTCAAGCACCCTCGTAAGTAAAATGTATTAAAATAGTAAAACAATATGTTTTAAAATTTATTTAGTTAACGCCAAAAAATCAAAAATAATGCAGTACAAATAAAATAAATAATAGTAAATAATAATAATATTAATTGATTTATTTTTCAGAATAGTGCTTTGATGCCAGTTTTGTATACTTAAATCTATCAATTTGTTTATTTAAATAGTCTTCAAAAATTGTTTCTATTATATATTTTTTTTTCCATAATTTTTATTTTTACTTATTTTATTATTATCAAGCCCTTTTATTATTATATATGTATCAGTTTGAATTTTAAATTTAATACATGCTTCGTTAAAATAATTGAGTATTAAGTTTCGAATGAAACGATTAGCAACTGTTTGTACTTCGTTTGGAAGAAATTGAAGAAGAAACAACTCAGGAAACAGGAACGACTGACATAAGATCTTCATTAAAGCTTTAACTTACTTTTTCTGCATTTAATAATAGTCTTTTATATTTTGTTTTTATTAAAATAAATAATTTACAAATATTAACCATGATGGGAATCAACAAATAAAAAACTTCGGCGGAGTCGATGGCCGGCGGAATCAATAGATTTTTTTCAGATAAAAAGGTAATTTCGGCGCAATTGATGTACGTCCCTTTATCTAGTAAGCGTACGAGTATGTGACAGTTAGATAAGGTAAGATAAAACTACATTTGGGTATTTTTGTACTGCGATGAAATGAATTGTAATGAAATATACTATAAAAGTATAAAACATGCACTTTTTGTGTTTTTGTAGTCGAAATGTATAAAAACATTTATTTCGTTCAAAATATGCAAAAATATGCTTTTTATCCAAAATATGACAAATAAAAATACCATCATTTACCTCTGCAAGAGCTAATTCGTGGACATTTCTTACAAAATAAGTAATCAGAAGTTGCAAAAAAAAACATACCAATACATATTAAACTAGCCCTAGTAATAACTAATAAGAGTGTACATAATATTATTATACAAACGATATTATGAATACCAATTTTAAGTATATGTATACTTTCATAGTTTATGTACTAATAAAGGTGTGCATATATTATTAAAGTATGCACGATGAATCAATATAAAATTATTTTTTAAAACGATGGTTGGAGACTTTTCGTGTTGTTAACAAATACCTTATGAATTATAATATTAAGGCTGGCGGGTGTCGAAATAATATAATTAGTAGAAAACCAAATTCACTTAACAGTAAACACGTATTATCTCATAGTACGAATGTCTAATGAACAGTGAAATGGGAAAAAATCACAATTACGGTAAGTTTTAAAACGAAACACAACATTATACCAATAAACAGTTCGTGAAAATAATATATTATGTTATGCGGCGTGTTATTTATGGTGTTGTAATTATTATTGGAATTCAGATCCCAATGATTATTGTTTGGGTAATTTTGTCTCATTTTAATAACCTTCATAGGGTTTGGAATGTTTGGATGATACAAAATTGTAACTGTCTTTTTTTTTTAAATTTTTAGGCTTGTTCGAGTCTTGCGTTTTTAAATGATTATGCCAATTAACTGTGAACGGTGTGAAACCAAGTACAACATTTTTTTCAATTTAACTTTGATACAATGACAATAGTTTGATTGGGTATTCGATTTGTAGAAAAAAATGCATGCAGTCTAATGTGAAATGACAATATTATAACTTTTTGTAAAATGTCGATTTGTGTATAAGTTGATGTACATTAATCCAATAATACTGATTTATCTGATTAAATATCAACAATTATAACAATATAAATGTATAACAATAATAATAATAATAATAATAATATTCAAATCGATACATTTTTCGAGGGACTTCGATCGACAGTTGATTTGTATCCCGGCTGGTACAATGACAACGCATCACGGACAACACGTACGCATACGTAATAATAATATTAAAATGTATACATCATTCGATACGCACGCGCCTAATCGATCAAAACGACATAACGTTATATTATTTGTATTATTATATTAGAAAATATTCTGTATGGACAATTTATTCAAATAATTTTATGTTATAACATCGAATACTGTGGAGGCGGCGGCGGAGGAGTACTGCACGCGCACTGGCCCGCAAAAACCCAATAATTTTTGACGGGCGACCACCGCTCGATCATCGTCCGTTTCGCATAATATTCACTGCGACAGTGCAGTAATAATAATAGTAATGACGCAATACCGTATTGTAATATATTATATTATATACATAAGCACTTAAGTTTGGGTGGTTTTTACGCGCGGCAATTAAAAATCGGGCGCAGACACGTGACCGATGATCATATTTTTTGTCTCCCGACCGGAAGCGAAATTTTATTCCGGACGTCGCACCGTGGCCTTTTCCTCCCCTGCTGTTCAAAGTCGGCAAAAGTAGCGCTCTACCCGTCACACACACACGCGAGTGCGCGAGCGTCATATTTCAGTCCCCCGTAACAAATAATTGAGAAGTGTAAGAACATATTTTTATGAAAAATAAAAGTACCAGTTAAAACTTCAAATAAAAAATTGGGAAAGTATAGGTAACCACTCAAGCTGTGCTGCAATGTAGGTCGAGTTGACCCATCACTCCTAATGTCTGTAATAAAAAATCGAGCTGATAATATTTACATTTTTGGTTTCAGCTTGAATTATACACGAAGAACCTTATTTTTAATTTTCAAGCCTTGAAGCCATACAGATGTAACACTTTTTACATTTTTAAATAGAAAACAATTGAACACTTGATACGTATTTAAAAAAAATAATAATTTGCAATTGACAACCGTCCACAATAATAGTAGTTGTGAAAAAACATAGACTTCAAATAATTGAGTAATTCCGCACATTACACAATCTTATATGTGAGAGTAATACAATAAAACATTTTTAATTTAATCCGCCAACAGGTTCTGCATTTTCGATTTTACGATGAACACGAAAAGTGTAACACTATAGGGGAGGAGACATTTTCAAATCATCTTCTCTGCCCCACTCGCCCACCAGTCAGTCCATTACCACAATATCTCGATCCGTGCGAACAAAATTAACTCTTATACAGAGTTTTTTTTTTTTATCGTGTTTCCGCAGTCTCAAAAAAATTATTTTTTTTAATTGGTCGATGTACAGTATTTTCGGAATTCGGCCTCAAGAATGAAAATAAAAAATCGTTAGCATAATAATATTATATAATATCGTTGTTTGTATGCACGTTTAACTCCGAAATCGCCGAATTTAAACTGCCTACTCAGACGGCGAACGATTCAGATTAACAAATTTAACGACACGATGTTAGAGCGTATAATATTATAAGTGCTCGGGGGGTTTGCGATACGACTTGGCGACCGATTTCCTGCAAAGCTTTTAGAGGGCTTATCGCGATATTTTTCATCGTCTCCCGTCCCTCGCAGCCGCGCGTGTGTGTGTGTGGGTGGGTGTGTGGGTGGGTGTGCGTGCACTTATATGTATCGGACCGAAAATCGACGCTAATTTATCCGGCCGACGGCGCAGAGCATTAGGTACCCGCGCGATCGGTGCCGCTCATTACCGTTTCTTATCAATCTTGTCGGACCGATTTTTCGGCCGACCCCGCTTGGCTCTCTTAATCGCGCCCTCGACGAATACCTCGAGACATCGCTTCGGCTAAATTATCGAGCTCCGCCGTCAAAGTCATTTGTTCGCCGGCGCCACCGTCACCGCGCCTGCACACGAAACCTCTCCGACGATCTCCCCGTGCCCACCACTATATATTACACACTCACACTCACCCACCCACGCCCACGACCGCTCACAAACACGCGAAACACAGACACACGCGTCTGGTATCTCTGCGAAACTGTGTAACGTCAAGAGTGTAATATACTGTAATTATAACGTATAACATATTATATATTGTACACGCATAGAATGCAAATCGCTCGTCATTAAAACGACGTCTACTACGCGAGTCATTTCTGCCGCAATATATCACGTACTTTACCCTGACGTGCAGTCGTCTGTGTATATTGTCATATTCAAATGATTCGATTTCGATCCGGAACTCGGCCTCTATCGGTCCTTGCACCGGTAACATTTTAAAAACTCGTCCCAACAATCTAGATACGTGTAATATACTAATTGGTGTTTTCAAAATATTTATTTCAGAGAAAACATAAATGAAACAAATTGCATTAGATTTAAATAGTGCAATAATGTATCTACCTCCTTTAGGCACTATGCTTATTGTGATGGCGGCTGAGAGTCACGTTATAAAATCATAGATACGAATAAATATTATTAAATATTAAAACTAAATTTAAAGATTATTACGTTAAAAAACGCGAATCGGTAAAAAATAAATTTAAGAATGTTATATTTATATAATCTTTGAAGAACCGATCTATCATTAATTTTTACATATTATTTAAGAAGAGAACGACCATAGGTACATTAATTTGTATTTATATACAGTCTTGTAATACTAAGATTCCCAGTTGAAGAGTAAATTAGTTTTTTTGTATCTAGTGCTATCTAGTATTATAATATTTTGGTCCTAAATAATTAATGTATTTCTTACCGAATGATTTTTTACAGTAATTTATATTCATTTGATTATTTTATATCATTATGATTGTAGCTAGGGTTTGGATTTAAATACTCTAAGTAGTACTGTCATCTAAAAGATAACCGCAAATGCCTCTTTAACACAATTAAAAAACTAAATGTTTTGAAGACCACATGACACTATAATCGTCAAATATTCCAGGCGACCCACCCTTATCTATATTATTATGTCGGGGCGTACTTGTACCAATATAGGAATAAAATTGCACTGTGTTGGAAAACTGTTAAATGTTGGCATAATATTATATTGTTCCCTTTCGCATAATTTATTATTGTATCGAATACCTATTGTTAATTACACATGGCAATAAATGTGTTGGACATATTTTCGAGTCGTCGGTCGAGGGGGTTGACCTCGACCGACTGCACAGCAATACAAACGACGGGAATGTCCCAACCCTTTCGGCCTCGGGTTTGAGTATATATTATACAGGTATTCTTTGTGAAGCTTATGACGCTTTGTGTACTCCCTTCGTTGTACGAAAATTGTAATTATTATTTGAAAATCGAACGCTCTGTGTACGCGTTACATCACGGCACACGATAAAATAATATTTATCCGAGCGACGTTTCAAAGTCCCCTGCGTTTCAGTTCGAGTATAATACAAGGTAGGTCGATTATTACATGATCGAGACACTCGAATATCCGGAAGATATTTTATGCGACATATGCACCTTTCCTTTTCCGCGCGCGGTGTTTACAAACAACTGGTGTGCGGGTAGATAAGTACATCGTATCAATATATATATATATATATCGTAATATTATAATTAATATCGATCTAGACGCGAGCACACACAAGCCGCGGGACGACTGTCGCGGAGCAGAGCTGTTATGATATATTATGTATGGAACGTCTTCGTGTATAATATGGATAATTGCGTGTGATATATACGAATGTGCACTGCACACAGAGGACGCGCACGACAGTCCGTATTACGTACACAACGTTATGATAATATTCTATGATGTCGTCGGTCGGATTAACATATTATTATTATGATAATATTAATATACACACACGTACCTACACACCATACGCATATAATATAGCTATATGATATTACGTGCAAACGTTCTGTCGGCCAATTTATATATATATATCATCGTGTGTACCTGCCTATGCGTATACGCGATACACCTACTTTGCCCGCAAACACGTAATTTCATCCGCGAAACAGTAATTAGCCGTACACGTCGATACGACAGCCCCGCGAAAGCAATTCCATTTCAATTCATCAATTTTGATGAGGCCGCAACCCCTCGCCGCCGCTTTGTCTCGAAACGTCGTCTTCGCAACGCTGCGCATGTAAAGCAAACACGCTCACATAGTAATAATAATAATAATAATAATAATAATAATAAAGTTTACGTATATAATATACACGTACGGCGATAACGTATCATCCGAGGGATAACAGTAATTGACGCGAGTGCCGTTCGTAAATGTAAGTACACATTAAAATAATAATAATAATAATGACGATAACATTATGTGATACTATGCGTGTGTGTTTGTCTAATGCGTTTCGCTTTTGAAGGATACTGCCGATATGCATATATATATATATATAATATGTGTAATACAGTCACCCCGAGGCGTTTTGCTAATATTCTCGATGTATGATATTCTACAGTAGGTATACTGCAATATACAGCCCCGTGGATAATAATATGACAACAAGACAGCGACTGTAATCACAACTCGAATTCGATGCCGGTGCGGTGTTTGGCGTGAAATTTTAATGGGAAAACGCGAACGACTAGGAAATTCGCCCGACTTTGGGCGGGCGAGGAATCGCACGATCGTAGGTTCCTTTTTTTTTTTTTTTTGGTATTTTTAATTCACGCGACGTTCAAGTGTTCCTCGTTCCTACATAGTTGTATCCAATTGTAATCGTTCCTATGCTTCGATATTGAATATTATTATAATTGCTGAAAACTTTGACGCGGTATTCATAACGATGTTACCCGATAAACATTAGGCATGGGTCGAACTTCGGTTTACACGAACTTGTATCCTTTTTTTTATTTATTTTTTTTATTTTCAAACTTTTCGAACTTAAATCAGATAACAGCACTACTATCGAATCGTGAAAACTGATGAGGCCACGATGGTCGAAAGGAAGATAAATGTAGTAGTATTCGATGGTGGGTTTACCTTCTGATATTTATATCAATTATAGGAAGTAGTATCGATATCGAAATATTAATCATACATGTATTAGAATATTGTAAAAAATGTTCGAGTTAAAATTATTCTGTTTTGATTCGCAGGTATTAATTTCAAACAAATGTCGAACTGTTGAAGTTCAGGGTGTCGAAGAGTTTAATAAGTTATCACTCTTAAGAACCATTAAAAATAAAACAACCGAAATCCATACAAACTAAATTTTTTTTTTCGAACACACCCAAATAAACTGAGCTAACATAATCAAATAAAACATTCCAGCTAACTCGAAATTCAAATAGTTTATATTTTACAAATTCGATTAATAATTTAGAGAAATTATTTTATTGGAAACACATTAATACTTAATATCTACTAATAAGATCAAATATAATCTAAATTTTTTATTTTATTTTTATTTTTTTATGGGGGAGGGGGCTACGTTTTGATAGGATACTAGAAACGTCCTTCATACGATAAGGGTATAATATTTATGTCATGTACGATGACTTTTAACGGTTCTTAGCTTTTAATCAAACCACTACTAACCCATATTAACACTAATAATTTTAACTTTTATAAACTTATTAAAATAAAATAACTTTAGCTATTATAATACCCAAACGTTTGTGTAAATAGTTTATTTTGATGTTGGAACATTTGACGACATGTGCGCAAACATATTATAGATATTAAAACGCATAAACTCAATTGAATAAAATATAAATGTAAATAGTAAGAACGTTAGAATAAACGAGAGAACAAAAAATTCGAAAGCGTGTTCAAAAGCGTCGTGATGTCCATTCAAATCGCCCGACTTTCATAGTGTCATTATTATTCCGTTCACCGCCAAAGCGCCCATTAAGTTGCCACGTCGCAGGTGAAAAAATAGCTTTATCAAATTTAATATATTTTGCGTGTTGCGGTCATAAGCCTATTATACCATATAGATAAAGGTACACGTGTCTACTCTATTCGATTGGAGTACTTTGGCGGATTGAGAAGAGTAGGTACCTGCTATGAGTGAAAAAAATCAATTCCAAACGCGAGTGATTTCAATACAATTGTGAAATCACTGAACAAACATCGTCAAAGGGTCTTTTAGGGAAATGGGGATGAACATCACGAATGTACAAAAACCAATATTTGCTATTCGCTACTATTTCCATTACTTTTATATTCGATAAAAAATATGTGTACATGTAATTCGCCAATTCGATAATTCAAAGTGGTGCTGCGGCGGTGGTCACGAAGGCCGACGACTGAGGCGAACTTAAAAATGAATTACGATGGCTGCAGACGGCAGCTAGGCGGAAACTATAAAATTTATGACGTTGTAAATCGACGAATGCAATAATAACATACCTTTACGATTTACTTAGCATATTATTCTCGCACAATGGCATACGCGCTACACGAATATTATTACTGTTGTAGGTGTTTCGCATACGTTTCCGGAACACGTCATGATCGCAATTCCGAAAATGTTGGCGTTCATAGAGATGAATCAAATCGCGAAAAATTGGTCGTGAGGGCAACTCGACTGAGCTCGCCATACACCTCTATCGATATAATATATACCTCCCACGATGAGTTTGTTTACTTTTGTAGATAAATATATTATCATATTGTAATTGACTTTTGTGAGCAACCTCAATTATATTCTTAACGTCGTTTACAGACTACAGTAATTGACAAACGACAGTTGTAATTATTCATTTATATTTAATAAACCAGACAGTATAGTTACAACTTACAAGATATCTAATAATTATAATAAATTTAAGAGAATTAAAGTATAAGTATAATTATGGTAAACGCTCAGTGAAATATTTGAATACGATTTTTCCCGTCTTTAACGTATTTATATTATAAAATAGCGATCACAATATTGACATTTGACACCCAAATTAATTTAAAATACAATTTTAGGCTTGGTCCTAGGTATAGTTCTAGTTGAGAGCTATACGTACTTGGTATTCATTTTTTTTTATCGTATGTTGGCCACAAACATAATATTAAACGTACACACACAAGTTATTCAAATGTAATATTATAATAAATAATAGATATGCTGGCTAAATAGTGTGTTTTGTTGTTGATTTTCTAACTAAAGTTTTACCTGCCGTTTTCAGTTTGTTCATAATACATTTGTGTAGTATACCTACATCAGTTTTTACTTCCGTGAATAATATTTATATTTTTCCTAATACTGTTTTAATTTTTAATTTATAAAAGTGTTTCTAGTTTCTTTTTAACTTTATGTAGTTTCTTTTCGTTTGCAAAGTATAAATTATTTTTATTTTCAACATAAAACCATTACGCAGTTTTAGATTCATAGACGCACACATCAACAAAGGAACATTATTATCAACTAAGATTTATGTCTCTCAGAACACAGATCTGAAATAGTTTTATCCGCCTCAATGATTTAACACCGTCAAGCTTTATAAAAAATGTATTATATCCAAGTGGTGGTAAGAAATTATTTTGATATATTGGTTCGTCGCACCTAAGCTAAACTATAGATGCATAAACCTAGTAAGTCGATTTTAAGTATTTGGTAAATATTAAATTTAGTGTGTTGACTTATTATTTATTATTATAATTTATATTAGTATATAATATTATATAAGTACTATACCTTTACAGTTATTTGATAGAATAATGCTTTTGATTGCGACCTGTGATAGTGAAAGACGAGTGTTTATGCAGAGGATTTTGGCGATTTAGTAGATGTGAATGAAAATTGTTTGGGGTGAAATGTTTCCCTATTATTCGTGTCCCGTATAATTATTATTTTATTTAATATTGTCGTCCCCTATTTTATCTCCGCTCCAAACGTATCACCCACTATCGCCGGCCGGCATCACACACACACACACACACACACACACACACACACACACACAAACACTTCTTTCACATCGTTCCTAGATTGTAAAAAAAAATGTTAATGAATGAGTTTTGCGACATTTAAGACAGGTTGAATATGGAGTGGTCTAATAGGATGTGAGTGGTTGAATGGTTGGAGACTTAAAAATAGGACTTTGGTGATCAATATACAATAATTTATAATATATAATAATAAAATATGATAAATATAATAATACAAATAATATAGTTATATAGATTAGTATTAAGACAGTGTTGAATTTTAAATAATAATGGGGAAGGGCCATCATCCTTTAAATAATTTAAAATTACACTGTTATTATTATACCCAAAAATTATTATACATGCATTATTTTAATTTATATTCATACGTAGTGGTATATAAGTTAGAATAATTCATTATTCCCAACCACGTCACATGGGTGTTATAAATTTAGGGAGTAAAAACGGGTATCCCGCAGAACATTTTACCCGGTTTTGAACGCAAAACCCATTACCCGTTAATAAATTGACCCACTCTTACACCCGCAACCCGCAAAACAATATTGTACCCGGTATCGGACGCGAAACCCGCAAACAATTTTCCCAGTTTTTAACGCAAGACCCTTAACTCGCGTAGATTGATCCCTTATTTGTACCCCATGCTCCTAATTTTTCCACAATAATTGTACCCGGTTTCGGACGCGAAACCCACAAACAATATCGCACCTGGTTTTGAATGCAAAACCAAAAACCCGCCTTTTTTTACCCGGTTTTGAACGCAAAACCCATTACCCGTTAGTAAATTGACCCACTCTTACACCCGCAACCCGCAAAACAATATTGTACCCGGTATCGGACGCGAAACCCGCAAACAATTTTCCCAGTTTTTAACGCAAGACCCTTAACTCGCGTAGATTGATCCCTTATTTGTACCCCATGCTCCTAATTTTTCCACAATAATTGTACCCGGTTTCGGACGCGAAACCCACAAACAATATTGCACCCGGTTTTGAACGCAAAACCCGAAACCCACTACTTTTTTCCCCCGGTTTCTTATACGAAACCCGAAACCCACAACATTTCTTATCCGGTTTCTAATAAGAAACCCGTATAGGTACCTTCAATATATTAACCCATTTTTACTCCTTTTTGATTTATAAAACTATGTGACGAATACTAATCCTTCTGCAGCCCCAGCAACCTAGTTCGCTTTTCTAGCGGCCGAAACACATAATTAAAATTCAACACTAGTAGGCCGAAAATGTTCGAATGCCGTGCTGCGACAACATTAAAAAAAAAAAAAAATTAAAATTAAAATCTATTAAACGTTAAATTCTAAATGTATTTATTGATATTGAAATATGTCTTATCGATGTATAAAACGAATATCATGTTCTACGAGAGAAGTGTGCAGTTTTCGCTGTACCGATCTATGTAAATAATTACAATATTTTTGTAGTCAACCGGCATTCTAGCATTCTCGCTTACGATGTGGATATAGGCCTCCTGGGGACACCACAATAAAAAAAACGCGCCAAGTGTAATACCTCATGCTTATAAAAAACACATTATGTCGTTTAACGAGCAAAGGTGGTGTGGAAACTTACGCGACAATGTCATCCTACTTGGAGTACTTTCAAGTGACACATCACAGATAATACAAATAATAATAAGATGAAATAAATCAAGCATTGGTTCTCTTTTTAAAAGAAAGATTTAGTTATAAATTATAATACAGTCATTATACAGAGTACAATGTTGAATGTACAATTAGTAAACACACATAATTACATTAAAACAATAATTAAAAATCGATTAATATATTATCTATTCATTTGTGTCGAGAGATGAGACGAGAAGACTTATAATTGACGTTTTATACAGCGATAAACAATAGTTCTGAAGAATAATTGTATGCTTTACCGATTTTACTATTTGTAATAGTTATCATTTTATAAAGTAATTTAATTTTTTGATTTACGGGGTACATTTTGAATTTAATATTTCCTAGCAGCTTATTTTTCCGAGAACTTGACTGAACTTCGATGTATTAAACTTTAGTACCTACAGTAAACTTTCAACTATATTATGTATCAGAAAGTAAAGAGCTGATATGTTAAAAGACGTAATATTCCAAAAGATAAATTTTAAATAATTTAAGTATACCTATATATGTTTATTGAAAAATGTAATATAATTCTTTCAATTTGAATATGTTTAATTTTTTTTTCTATACTGTTTGTAACATTATATTTATTTAAATCATTATCAAAGTGTTGATTAAATGTTTTACTTTAGATAAAAATAAGTTAGTAAAAAGTTGGTGAAGATTTGGTTTTCATGTTTTGGTTCATTTTATTTTTAACAATATTCAGCTGTTTATCACAATAAAAAAAATAAAAAGAGTCAACATAATATTATTAACCTTTCAACGTAACAAATCAAAAATACTATCTGTGTGATTAATAATATCTTATTGTCGCTTAGTCTTATTTTGCTTTTTTTGCTTTGCTTTTATCGTATGGTGCCAAAAACAAATTTGGACACTAACTACTAGATGACTAATGTTATCTTATTGTCACATTATGGTTATTGATATATGAAAAATTATCATGATCTGACATGGAATTATGTCAAAATCGGAAAGAAATATGAAGTTAAATTTCTACACAAGAAAAAATTTTAATTTAGTTCAACACTTATCATGTTTAACCACACAATTTCATTTTTAAAAATTCATTTAGCTGTTTGACTCTAAGGTAGAATTGTCGGTTGGAGGGTTATCCGTGGTCTTCCATAGAACTATGCTCAATCTGTACTAAAAATAATGTTCACGCCCAAAATAAAATTTGCTTTTGTGAAAAATAAATACTAATATTTTTTTACTATAGGTATACATTAGAATAGGAATGTTCAGATAAAAATACATTACGGACCTAACTTATCTTTCTACACAGTGTTTATTATAAATTTTTTTAAATTCATATTTACCGAGGAATTTGCTTTTTTATTTACATCATGCAATCCTATTTAGTGTGTTATTGAGAATAGACTGTAGAATGCTTAAAGCTTAAATTGAACAGAGTAGCATGAACCAATATTTCGCACGCTTAATAAAACGAAAATTAAATTTCCTATTTGTCGAGCACGGGGATTTACAACTCGCTGTTCCTCAACAACCACCTGCAGCAATAATAATAATACGTTATAGAGCAACTTTGTTTTATTTTTGTTTTAAATTTGTGTACATAAATTATTAACAGGTATAGCCGCACATATTATTTCGTAAACCATTTTAATAGGTATTATACATTCACACGTTTACAGCACGCGACGACAGTATTATACAATAAACAAACAAGTCTAATAACTAAATGGGTTAATAATACATATTATGTACGATAAAATCGAACATTATTTGACCGGATATTCACTTGCCAGGCTGGTTAAAACCAATAGTACGATCAAGTGCCTATATTGTTGTGCGTGTTCCCATCGCGTGCATTTCAGTTCTACGAAATAATGAAATAGTGTTTACATTGACGTACGATAGGTGGTGATATGTAATGAAATAATTTTAATGATAATAATTATTATGCTTATCGTAATGACGATAACGAATATCTAAATCGTACAAACAAATAAAATATTGAGTCGTCTACTTCACATGCGTGAAGTTGCCCCTTCCCCCCACTTCAACCCAAGACTTCAAACCCATTTAGAGAAAAATTGCTACTCATTTGCTAGAAATTGCTACGGAGTTTTTAGAATTGGCATGGTTTTGGTTTCCCCGGAAACAATTTTTTTACTTAAGGGCCAACTTGAACTTAGCCCCTCCCCCCCCCACTAAAACCCAGGAACTTAGAATTTGCATGGTCCATTTTTATTCACCCACCCATTCGAACCTAGTATCAAACATTTATATTCAACTAGGATTTTAAATTAAGAATATTTAAGAAAATAAAATTTTATTTTATATTAAGAATTTATTATTAATTTTAGATTTTTTTTATTAATTTACATTTTTCAAAATGTATTTTAAATGTAAATTTAATTCACATTTCAAACCAAAACCATGCAAATTTAAAAATCTTCCAAGCAAATTCTAGCAAATAAATATAAATATTTCTAAAGTGGTTTGAAGTTCTTGGGTTAAAGTGTGGGTGAGGTGGGGGGGGGGGTAATTTCACGAACGTGTCTACTTCGAATATATTAAAATAATATGTTGTAGGTACCTAAGTAAATACGGCCTATACTGCCATATGTTTATTTGTCTCTGGGTTCTATCTAATTAATATGTATACCTGATACAAGATATGTGAAAGAGAAAAGAGGTTAACTTTATTTTAATCCAATCCAACTAATAGGTAGTTACTGTACTGACGTAATTTTTAATTAAAACTACTAACGACTAACTTAACTAATAAAACAGCTAAAGTATTCGAAACGATAAAACCACCCCATCGTTAGAATTTACAAATAATATTAAAGTTTAAAATAAGTTTTTACTCTCCGGTATTGTTCGTAATAATATCCTAAACGGTTTTATATTTTTAAGCTGTAAGTGAATATATTAAAATATTTAATTATTATATTTAACTCCATATATCAGGTATTAGTGTGGTTTTTTATACAAACCTAATTTTTTAGAAAATATCTCATTAGCACGATACAGTTTTTTTGGCTCATGCAAGAAAGAAGTTCATTACTAATTTGTCTTGATTAATAATCAATAATTTGTCTAATTTGAAATCAATGATTAATGGTGATTGATGGCATTGCAAAAACTTTTTTTGTATACCGTCTTGGCGGAATTTACGTAAATGGGTCTTATAGCAACGGGACGAGAAAAGTACAACATTATAATAACTAATAACTACTTTTATTGTAGTTAAAAAATCAAAATATTTACCTATTTTTAGCAAAATGTGTAACAAAATTAAGCGACGGTTTGGGCCGCAAATGTTTTTGTATTAATTGAACAAACGTTTCACATCGACTGATACCAAGGGGTCATACTCCATAATATTAACTGCATCAAGTGGTGTTAATTGTAGAGTTCAATGTCCAGTGATTCTGTGGGATTTAGACATTTAGACCCGTACGAATGTCTCTAAAAAATGTTCATCGTTTTTGGTCCACGATTTTTCGTGGTTACATGTCATGCACATTTTTCTGTAATTAGATTTCCATTGTGTAATTGTGCTTTTTTAAATTTTTTTTTTGCTTCTTCAACAATGCATAAGATTGCTGACAATTGCATATTTTGAGCTTCAAATTGTTTTATCGTATGTAGCAGAAAAAAACAAATTTTAATTATAAATTATAATTCGTATGACGTATGTACAAATGAATCTTAGGCGGATTTTTGTCGATTCCTATTTTTTAGTTGTCGACAAATGAGATAAAATAATATGTTTAAAATTGGGGGGATGGAATTTGTTTTGGTTACTCTGATAAAAATACAAGTATTTCGTATTTTTAATTATATTTTTTCGTTAATACATTAATTATAAATTCACCTATATATTATCAATTTAAAAATTATAAAACAACTGTTAGCATACATTGTAATATAACTTGTTGGATTAGGTTAAGCGTTGTGTCTATTAGGTAGATACTTTGTTATGCGGTAATATTTAATTAATTTGAATATAATATTATGTTTTTTAATAAATAACTTGGCGTTAGACCCTTTTTTGTAGCCCTCACCAACCCCATCAGATATCTTATCATCTCAAATGCCTTTTATATTTCAATATTCTTTATATTTTTTGTTTTTGCCATAACAATTATAAAGCAGTAAAAATTAAAATATTTATATTTTTTTTAAACCTTTTAATATAATAGAGGGATAATTAAATAATTAAAAGCTATAGATAAACGAATAAAAACCCATTTTTTTTAAACCCACTATAAACCTATCGAATTACATTTTTTTAGTAATGGTAAATGATAATAATATATACATATTTGTATTATATTATCTATTTAAATTAATTTTGAACCATCTGTACGACGGTACCTATACTCATTAAAATGATAAAAATTGGTTGTCAAGTACATATTGTTATTAGTTGATTTTATATGAGATCAATGAAATGATATTCGAAAATTTTACTTCTAACAAGTGATACTATTCTGTTGGTCAAAACATGTGAAAATATATCTTTGTTTGTACGCATTGGCTCCTTGAACCGGTGCATGGCTACAGTGAGTTCAATACAAACGAATTTTTGTCTTCTTGGAATTCGAGACCAGCAAGTCCAATGTAGGCGAATGAGTCGATAATACAAACCGAGAGTCGCCAATAATCTGCTGTGCAATATCCTTCCACTATTGCTGCACACGTCTCATTACGCCTTATTTACGAGTGTCCTTTCCACATATTACGTACAGGGTTATTGTTGTTAAATGTTTCCGTCGTCGTACATAATACGACTGCACCGAAGCATCCCCGTCGCGGGCGTATAACATTATAATATATTATTATCGTTATTATTATTATACCTTATACACGGCGCATCTTATATACTCTTGTTTTATACATTATACCCGTGATACGAGAAAAGACGTTACGACTCACGAGTCGTCGTCGTCGTCGTCGTCGTCGTCGTAACAATAAACAATATTAACGCTCTAGTCGTATTTTGTTAAGCGTTAATTGCCGCGCCATTCGGTCTGTATATGCGCTGCAACGACCGACGTTAAATTATTACTATTATTATTATTATAAGATATGCATTGTCGTTTCGCACGACGACTATTGTACAGTAAGTACCTACGCGGTAACATCGTAAAATAGTGATATATGCATATTATGATAATACCTATAAAGTGCTTCCGCTGCCTCGCAGAGCAATTCTTGTCTCGACGTCACAGAGATAATAATATATCGTGTCGGGGACGGCATTGGCTCAGCTCGAACAGTCGAACATAGTCTCAAGACGTGTAAATTGTTCATTTTCGAAAACTCGGGAGAAGTCGCAGGACTTCGATTGGACGGCGACCACCAGGATGAACTGAAAAAGACCCCGAGGCAGTCGAAAAAGAAAAGATGAATGGAAGGATACGGGTAAACCGGAAGTAACCTTGATGGGGAGGAAAGGATCCAAGACTGTGATCATTGGAGATCGGTGCCAGTGTGGCGGCCAAAACTCTCATTGGGTTGTAGGGCTATATATACCATTTTGAAAATGATGAAATTACTTATTTATTGTACACACAAGTCGAATGTTTAAATTTTATTTGTTGAGTTTATGTTTGGTGAAGAATTTATTCAAAATTTAGACAATTGCTATTTCGGACCAAAAGTCTGCGCGTCGCAGTACTCGCGTCGTTCTGTATTTAGGTACATTGTACATTGATGGTCTGAAAGGACTATATTATTATTATTATTATTACATTATATATTTGGTCGTTTCGCACGAATACTATTTTGTGCAGTAAGTACCTAAGCGGCAACATCGTAAAATATTGATGTATTATAATAATACCTACAAACAGTTTCCGCTGCCTTGCGTTATCCTTGTCTCGATGTCCTAGAGATAACATAACATTGAACACCC
>NW_019102885.1:110735-197071 GCF_001856785.1 Myzus persicae | reverse complement strand
GGGGGGGGGGGGGGGGGGGAGTCGCTCGTAATATTTCGACTAACGCTTCTGATATTTTGTGTTTGACATCGGCAAACGATTTATTTTCGTGAAACGCGTCGTGCGCATCAGAAAGAGACACCGGTCAGAAGTTGCGATAGTCGCATATGGATAGTAGCCAATGATAATATGTCGATGTATGCTTTTGCGGGCGGCGGTGATGATTTCGTAGGCATGCGTCTCCCCCGTGGATTTTTCCAGGCATTTTCGTCTCTTGCGATTCGCAGTCGTTGGCGTTTGTATTATTTTTTCAAATAAAATATTTACAGTTAACATAATAATATGCACAATTATTATATAGTATGCATCGATAAACAAACGATTTAATACCATCAACCGTTTAAAGTATAAGACAACTTTAATTTATTTTTAAAATGTATTTCTACAATGTTTTGTTATAAAATGTCCCGCATCCCTTAAAAATGCCAGCTCACTGCAGAGTCTACCATTCATCCGGTTCGATGGAAACCGATTTCGTGGACGATATTATTGCATTAGCGTGTTGTAAAAATTAACGATGACGTATAAGGTGACCAAAAGTTCTTGATTGCCGGTCTGCAGTATGTCTGAAGTGTACCTATCTACGTCGGAACTGCCGCTTTCTTGTGTCGAAACAACGAAATATTTATGTTCAATGATAATAGTATAATATTATATGATGTATGTGCAGTGCAAAAAACAAAAGAAATAAAAATATAAGCTCGACTCAAATTTTTTCGTTTTATAATAATAATTTAATTTCGCTTTCGTCTGTGCAATGCACAAAGGGATATGGGAGTTTTGAGCGTTGCAAATATTTACTGTCTACCGGGCCGATAAGCAAGGACTTGTTTCATAACAATTATTACGTTTTTCATTAAGTCCTTTGTTTCAAGATTTTAAAAACTGAAAAAAAAATAAATACTATAGAAACAATAATAATAATAAAGTAAAGCGGAAAAATAAAAAAAATTACAGGACACTCACAAAGCAACGACCGACCGGAGGCTGCACACGTAAATAGGTACGTACACTGTATACAATTTATTATTATTATTACGGTCCCCAATTAATGAATATGATAATCAAAAAGCCTGCGGACTTAAAAGACGGCCATACAATTTTTCCTGTACACATCACATAATGTGTATAGAGTATTCGCTTTCCTGGCATATGGAACAAAAAAAAAAAATGCCCATAGGACGGAATTTCAATTCGCTTTGAACCGGAAAAACACGGACGGACGACCCATATTATAACGGTCGCACATAATATAATACCTACTGCACTGCACCCCGCAGTCGACCGTATGTATACGACACTACTGCAACTATAATACAACGGGGTAAAAAGGTCTAATAACTTTTTTAATAATCTTTTTGTCGGAATCTAAAAAACCCGTCCGGGTGGTTGTTTTTTTATTTTTAATGAAGGGTTCTGGTGCGTAATAAATACCGTCCGTGTAAATTGATAGCGAGCACTCGACGCGGCTGTTGTCCGCAGTGTCCATCCGATGGCGATCGCGTTTGTCCGTTGAACTTCCGATGACTGCGTTTCTCTAGAAGTCGGATTCGCTTGAACTATAGTCGCACCAACACAGCAGATACCTAATTAAATTAAATCGTCAACGAAATTCTCAATCCACGTAGATGTTGGAATGTAATAATGTGATAAGGAGTGGAACGGTGGTTTTTGAAGTTGACACAACAGCCACTGAACGGCGATCGGACACATTTCTGCATTTAATTAAAATACATTTAAACGTACATACTTTAAATGCGTATAGCATTGGAAAAAATATGAAAACACTGACAATGTACTTAGGGGCGGTGTTGAGGTGATGGAAGTTTTAAGTAAACGAAATTGCCGCCGAACAGTGATTGGACTCATTTTAAAACTACCGGAAGTACAAATCCAAACATCCCTAAATATGGGTGAAGAAAATATTCATAAATTCAAAATGGATGGGACTGGAAGGAAGTTGTAAGTAATAGTTACGCTCTTACTCGTATTACAAGATACATGCATAATATCGTATTATGAAAAGTAAAAACGAGCTTCACACGTAACGCAATTTCCAAGTGAACTTGGAAAAAAATGTTCAAGATCTCTGTGTACAAAGTATAACAGTAGATTTGGAATTGATATGATTTCTATAATGGTGTGTGAAAATACAATTTATAATTTTATTTTTTTTTTACTTTTACGTTTTATAATTTGCAAAAAAATGTCCTAGTGAAATATTAATTTCTGAGCTAATTAAAGTTGTACTCGTATTACAACGAAACATAATAACTCAAAGACTCTTAGTTTGAATTTCGATTTAGGCACGTCAAAATGTTCAAAAAAATTACCTGACTATAACAGTTATAATTATTTATAATTGGTCTACACTCTACAGTAAAAAGGGTGGTTTTCGATTAAAAAAATATGAAGTTCGCAATGCCAAAAGATAAACAAACAGTGCATAAACATCAGCTATAAGCATTTTGATACGTGGTCTTTTCGGGTGTAAAAACTAAAAAGTCAGAATTTGAATAAACGCAAAGGGTAAAAGGGTCGCAGGTTAGCTTGTTCGCGGTGAATCACCCTGTATAATATTTAAATCTCTTCCGCCACAGATTTGTTTCGTTTGAGACTCGTTTTGTGCTTGCAGTATACACCTTTTAACAGACCGTATTATTATTAATACCGTCGGGGTTTCGATCAAACAATTATTAATATAATAACAACAGTAATATACGAACACGATGTTTACAACCCACGAGGACCGACGAACACGCATTGTTGTTACATACCGCACGAATACAAACGGATTTTCTAGTTTTACGAGCGGCGTGCAGAAAGTATTTAATAATAATAATAATAATAATAACGTACGAACACACATGGTAATGAACACAACGGCGGCGGCACTATAAACAATGAGCCGCACACGTGTTGATCGGGGACGATTTCTCATACTTAATCGATGGACATGATGAAACTCTGCGGGGAAACTATACAGCTGCTGGTCGCCGCGGAACGTGCGCCGCCGCGGACGACTACCGACGCGTTTAGCGTTTTCCGACCGATCGCGAGAACAAAAATAATAATAATAATAATAATGACGATTCGCCGGTCGTGTGAATGCGCACATAATATTATAACACATCGTAAGTACGTCGAACGGCGTTAAACAAGCGAATTTCGAAAAATCCTCTCGTCGAGTGGTGCTGTTCAGCGCGGTTCGATAATAATTGGCATATTGTGCGCCCGCGGGGCTCACATCCCGCCAGCGGACAACAGCGGCGGCGGCACGCGCGCGTTAAAATGTTTTACAATTTATCATTATTGTTATTATTATTATTACTTGGTGGCGATGTATATGTATGGACAGTATTGTAATTTCAATCGGAAAAATCGGCGAAAATATTGTCACCTCGAACGCTCGACGTGGTACCGGCACGCGGCGGTTTCACGCGGCGGCGGCGTGCGCCAAAGGTCGCGGACGACAAATTGGCACGACCACTGCGGCGAGGTGCCCGGGCCGATTCGACCACCCGGAGACAAGTCGAGACTCGCACAAAGCCGAAGTTGTTGTCTCGTACCTCGAGTTTACAACTACAGTCGACGGCGATCAATACGCTTCACTATAATATTATAATAAGTGTTATTGTCGACTTGATTACTATTTATTATCAATCGTGAGTTGTACTCTCGAATTGGTCTCGTGTCACGATTTTTTTTTTTTAATTTTTTCCAGTATTCCACGTCTGGTATAGCAGCAGTATTACAGTGGCGTCACACGAGTAAATTATTTGAGTTTTTGAATTTTGATTTATTATTATATTTATAGTGGCGATGTTGTAGTATTGTAATAATTACAACCGGAAATATTTGTGACAAATATTGTCACCTCGAACTCTCCGAGGTAATAGATAGGGGTCACCCATGAACAGTGAATACTATAACTTAAAATAATGAACTCACACTTTATTGCATTTCATTCATGTTTTATATTGTTTGGTCAGCCGACTGCAATATTATAGGTGCAAAGACTTGAAGGCAACAACAAGGCATGTCCCAATATTTCCGATATTGACTTTTGTATGGAAGAAATAAATTTAAATTGGTTTAAACCAATCCTCCATAATTAACCATTCCTGGTAATCCTCCTCGTCGCCTTAAGCGTAAATGGTGTAGAGACCTACTTAATGCCTAACAAAAAAAAAAAAATAATAATAATAACAATTAAGTTAAAACAAATAATTTAAAAAACATAAGTGTCATCTGTGGGTGGCTTCTTAGCTCATAATTTCATGTTTTTTACTGTGTCTCAGCTCATACTCTTATTGTGCCGATTGTGTACAGATTGTGTATTACGAATAAAGAAAAAAAAAAAATTGGTGCAACAACCATACAAATAAGGATTATTTTCTTCTGAGCTATTGTACATTTCGTTAATTATTTTCTGTGGTATTAAATGGGATAATTATGTGTACATATTATAACCATCTACGGGGATCACAATATACATTTATTTATTTTTGATTTTACTTTGATATAATACTAATTTACATTTTACGAATGATAAAAAAAAAACACCTGATGATGATTACACCTAAAATACTTGACTCTGTAGCCACTTAAGTACCTACTTCACTTTCGCCTGTGTTAAACTAAAAATGATAAAATTATCTGACCGGTCTACAGCCAGAGCATCCATTTTGAAATAGTGTAGTAATAATAACATTAACCTTATACCTAGTAATAAAGATAACATTTCTATACCACACGGTGAGACAAAGTATATGGCAGACGTATAAATCCAATGCTGTATCGCCGAAACGAACTTTGTCGAAACGGACATCGTCGAATTGACGTTTCAACGAAACCTCCCCTTCCCCAAACTATATAATGCGACGCTTATCATTGTCGCAGGCATATTACATTAATTCATAACATTATCTTAGCATTCGTATAACCCTATCAAAATTTTAAATATATTATTCTCAAGCGTTTATGAAATCATCGTTATCCAAACGAACATTATATAATACTATCCTCGTCGAAAATCTCCGTGCACTACGCTCGCGTCTCTTCTTCTTCCCAGCATTATTATTATTATTATTATTATGATAATTATAACAATTTGTCAGCGTAATCGAAATTGTTTAAAAAGTTTGTTCGACAACTATGCAGGGCCGATTCGACTTGACGCGCGATTAGTCTTTAAACTCGCGACAAAAGTACGGTGCGTACCTATACAATGTTGTAATACAACGGTGCGTATATAATTATTATACGCACGTCGACGATATGAGCGTCCCGGCTGTAAAGTTTTACGGCTGATAAACCTTATTTCGTACAAAGGAAAACCATTATAATATTATTATATCCGCGTTCCTCGCGAGTCCCTCGTCTCTTCTCCTAATTACACTGCCATTTAGCAAAATACGAGTAATGTGTGTGCCGCCTAGCGCTCCTCTCAGCGACTTTTAAAGGTATGTATTGAGAATTATAAAATAATATACAGGGGGATTCACCCCGAGCATAAACTCATCCACGTTTTCCCCTCCGATAATGAGTGCATTCAAATGTTGATGTTTTTAGAATTTTCAAGTGATAAATATCACATTTTCAAATATATACAAAAATTTAACAGGTGGCTTGTGCCGACTATTCGTTAGTTGACCATACAAACTTCTTTATTTTTCGTAAAAACATATTTTTTGCCGTAAATTACAGCGACATGTATATACAAATCAAAATTCGAGCAAATACTTAAAACGTAATAATAGAGCTCGACTAGTATATTTATGCTTTGTAATATTTTGTTTTTCAAAATTCGGCGAAGTCAGAGAAATGTTATAATATGACGTTATGAATAACGCAGTAATTGCAGCGAAAAATAAATAAATACAGTTTTGTAGCTAGGTACAACGCAGGACATAAAACCTATTCCGGTTATGTTACAATATAAGCTAAAATATTAAAAACGTTTTTTTTATAGCCACAAATAGTTATGCGTACCTACCTATATAATATAATGTTATATTATGTCTTGTGGGAATATACCACATTATATTAAGTACTCACAAAAATGTACTTTAAACGTCGGTTGCCTTTTCAGTTTTTACACAGTTGACTACATGCCTATAGAAAAGCCCTCATCCATCGGTCGTCGGTATAGGTATGAGTATACACTCGGTGAAATTCGACGACGACCTGTACCAATAAAACGGGTGAAAAATAAAATCGACGTTATGACGAGTTATATTGTTCTAGCGGCCGACTCGTGTTTCGATGGGAACACGGGCAATGAAAAATATTCGAAAACGGTTAAGAGGAATAAAAATAAAAATAAATACGTAAATAAAATGATCACCCCCCGCTCTCGCCCGGCTGCTGAACTGCAACATTAAACTATACGTATAATATTATTACATTATATGATGTACAAAACCTATAGCGGAAATATTATTGCCCATCATAACTATTATTCAAAAATACCGAACACAAACGCACACTCACACATGCCTACTTATAATATTATACAAACGTCGTGTGATGTGTATAATATTATTACTGTGTGGTGGTGATTTCATTTGCAAAGCCCAATAAAAACCGGAGCCGAATATTATATTGCAATACACGATATTTTATATACTATTGCTCTACATGCAGTTTCTCTTTCGCTTATACTATTATTATTGTTATAAAATTACACGAGGCGAGAGACACATCCGGTCAATAAATCCGCGATCCGCGGCGGAAGCCGGCCGAGATTTAAAAAAATTATATGATGTGTAAAGTGAATGAAAAAAAAAACGAATTCAATTCACGCCAATAATAATAATAATAATAATAATAATAATAATAATAATGTATACAATAAAAACGATAACCGCTGCAGCATCGCTGCAATACGACCTATGCAACAATAGTAATACAAATGTAAAAGTTTCGAAAATCCTCTCGCGCCGAGTGCGGCGTACTACGCATACACGTGGTCGGGAGGGTTGGGGGGTTGGTTTTTTTTTCGCAGTGTTTGCAGATGCATGTGTGCCCGCACTCTGCACCCCTACGACTATACCTACACATGTATATATACTTGTCATCAATTTGGGGTTTAGCCGGCGGACAACACAATGGGGACACGCTGTGATGTTTAGGCCCTTTTACTGTGCATCGCGGACTCACGCACACACACACACACACACACACACACAAGCACACAAGCAGTGGCGACGGTGGTGGTAGTGGGGACGGCGCGAATGCGAGCTGTTTTATATATATATTCTTATACGCGCCGATGAGGTCCTGCACCCCATTCGTCCTGGTCGTCCTCGCCGTCGTCGATCCTGGTGCGGTCCTGCACGCGTTTGCGACAATTTATGTACACGTATTATACGACACATAATAATAGGTCTTTTGTACGACGTTTGTCCGAACTTTACGGCGAGGGTGACGCCGCCGCTTTTGTGCGGCGGCATCGATGTTTGTTTTCCAAACGGAGGAATTGACCTACATGGCGCATATATTGTGTATAATACGCTTACAAAGCTGTTTTATATATATATTCTTATACGCGCCGATGAGGTCCTGCACCCCATTCGTCCTGGTCGTCCTCGCCGTCGTCGATCCTGTGCGGTCCTGCACGCGTTTGCGACAATTTATGTACACGTATTATACGACACATAATAATAGGTCTTTTGTACGACGTTTGTCCGAACTTTACGGCGAGGGTGACGCCGCCGCTTTTGTGCGGCGGCATCGATGTTTGTTTTCCAAACGGAGGAATTGACCTACATGGCGCATATATTGTGTATAATACGCTTACAACATCGGTACAGACGCATAAATTACTATTCATCTGCAGTGGTGGTCAAATGATGAGGCTGATCTGTTAACACGTTCATCGACCATATTATAACATAATTTAAGGTTATAGATCAGTGTTAATTAAAACATAAAAGTGCATTAATAGGTAACAATTATAATATTGTACTTAAACTAGCTAGACGATCAATTTTTTATCGTCATATCATCTATAATAGATACTCGAATTGGGGGTTATATTTACAACACCATGATGAACAACCATAATATATGTCTAAATAATAGCATGGCTATCTGGTTATGACTCAACTTATAAATATTAAAGTTTTCAATCGACATTTAAACATGATTTAGAATGTTTTTGCTAAATTTACAGCCAGAGGGAATATTATTACTATATTCATGATTTCAGGTGAACTAACCAATTAATGTTTTCAACGATAACATTATTCCATTATATCTGCAAACAATAGTAATAATATTATACGTTGTTCTCGATGAAAAACATTAGATGAGTTGTATAGTACGAGTATATATTATACACTTACACTGTGTCTCCGCGTACGGGATGGAGTTTCGCTGCCACTGTTCTCAATAATAATTATTATTATTCGACTGATGTCGACGGTTTTATTGGCTTTAAATAGAAAAAAAAACATTTTAAAAACGATTTGTCACGACACTAAGTGCATCATCCGCGGGGATTCGCGGTTTGCGGAGAGACCATATCGTCCCCGCTGCAGTGCATCTGCATAATGATTGTGGCTTTCGCCCGGCCGGCTGCACCTGTCGCGTATTATATTGACCGAAGACGCATCCCCGCCGAGTCGTGTCTGTTATAACAATAACGGTAATAATAATAATGACAGCAACAACAACAATAATAGTATTAATAATAATAATAATAATAATCGTAGTCGTCGCAGTGTGTGTGTGTGTGTGTGTGTGTATCATTGTACTCGCGGAGTGGGAGATAAGCTCTTTATTATAAAATATTATCGTCGTCGTCATAATATTAATTCGCCGAATTAAGTTCGAGCATTACCGAACGAGCTAATCTACATGACAATGCTACCGACTGCACTGCAAGTGAGTACAGTGTTTGCATTAAAGTGTACACGCCTCGAGTGTCGGATTTGATCGGAGGTCGCGGGAGCGCTGAAAAAGTACAGCCCTGATGGCCGATGCACCCATTTATAATAAACAATGTAGTTACCAAGAATAATTATTACACAAATATATTTTTTTTATTCTAGACAACTCTCGGTATCGTGGCAATGAGTAATACATTTTTTTTTGTATTCACATTGCGTAGATTGCAAATGATATTTTTAGTTTTTTAGGGGTCAAGACAGTTTTTTTTTTTTTTGTTGACAGCAAGGCAGACAAATGTTTAACAAATCTCGTGTGTTTACTACATATCTGCACCGTATTATTAACTAATAATGATCGGTAACGCGTGTAATGCGCAGACCAATGTTTCATCGGCGGCATAAAAATCAAAAAAAAAAAAAAATCCCTCGTTGATAAAACAACAAATCGTCTTCGTCCCGCTGCGTTAATACAATATTGTAATCACGCAACTCCTTTGCTGTGTTTTGGAAGATCTGTTTTTGAGTTATTTTATAAAGAACGCTTAGCTTTTAACGGCGACCTATACTAAACTTCCGACGTTGCAAGTGGTTTTATATTATATGCTCGCATTTATCCCTCGAGGGCGAGAGCTCTAACGGCAGGCAATTTGGACGGTTTAAGAAGTCCCGTTTGGATTGCAATACGAAAATAGCGCAAGTCACTATAATATAATAATATTATGTAATAACCGTTATATTTCAACTTTCAACCCCTCTTATTGGCCTATCTGTTGCAAGTTCTGAAATCCTAAATTATATTTTAATGTCCAGGAAGGATGAGTAGTCCTATTGCGTTTATTTACTAAGAGTATATTTGTATGCGGCATATACGTTTCAACGACGTGCATTACTCCAGCCCTCCTCCCACTCCTTAAAAAAATCAATTTTTCTATTTATAATTAGTATGAATTTTTACCCCAGCCCCCCACACAAAGATGGATTTTTATCGTTGAACGTGTTGCGTAAAAATTCTGAAAAAGGTCGTACGAATTCATACTATATACGTGCTAACTGCTAACTATATATACAAATAGTAAAAATTGATTTTTTTAAGCGGATGGGGAGGGGGGGTGCGTAATGCACGCATTTAGTTCTTTTTTGACGAATTTGTACGAGGAATATCACTTGCAGATAGAAAACCAATGATTCCGGGGAAATGTAGAAGCATGGTAACGAAGAATAAAATCAAGTGTCGACGTTGTAGCACATTTAGATACTCGGCGGGCGTATTGGAAGTAAACTCATCGATCCCGCCAATGCAGGAAGTTTTAACACAACTCGTCGATTCCGACAACTTGAAATCCTTATATGTGGCTATCTTTGGGGTTTTTTACTCATCAATGATTAATATTGTAAAGAAACTATATGCTATATTTTTTTAGACTTATTAATTTTAATGAGATTTCGTACCGGGTAATAATCAGTATTTTCTTGTCAGATTTAAAAAAAAATCAGTGTTGCCACTCACAGTTAGGTGTTACAAGTTTGTAAATATCATTTCGGTACACAGTGTAGTACCTACACCTGTGAAAATATCTTGTTCTGTATAGTGGATTGATGGCAGCTTGCAGAAGTTTGGTGAGACCCAATTTAGAAGCTCGCTGAAGTCAAGTTGATACTATATTATTACACTCGTATAAATTGCAGCTATTTCGTTGGACGCGATGGCTAAAAAAAACTTTAAATTTTAATTATTAACTAAACGGACCCAATTCGTCTATAATTTGACACGGCACTGTTTAAACGAACATATATTTTGCTCGAGTGTTGAGATACAACATTTATTGTAGTATGTGATAAGATAGATAAGTAATTGTGCGCATAAGGTGACAAGTCTTGTGAAATTATAAATCTTTCGTGTTATTCAAGGTGAGTACACTAAAAATAGCTTAATACAACATAAGTTTTAAATTTTGTTTTTAAAACGATAGTAATAACTTTTATCTTTTAAACGTAATTCCATGGTGTAAAATATAAAACATCAATATTTTGTTGAGTATCAGATACGTTTTTTATACCGCCTCCTTAAAAGTCGTCAGTTTTGGCTTGACAAAAACCTGCCCACCTGCAATGGACTAGTCCATATGATATTATCTACCGTAACACACGAGATCAGATTTTCGCTTTCGTTCTCCAATGGTCTACCCTTACTATGTGAATACAACGACTTGAGGTTATACCAGCTACCTTTTACAACGACTTGATAGAATGACAGCCCTCTGAAGTCCGAGTTATCGTTCTAAGGTATACAATGTATTATATTGTATAGTGTCATTAAACATTTTTCTTTTTTTAAATTCGTTTTGTTTGTTTTCCCCATTCAAACGTTCCTACTCTGCGCGTTTCAGTCAAGTGGCCCCGTTGTTCAAGCATTTTTTTTTTTTTTTTTGGCGACGACCGATCGGAATATTAGAATATGGTCTACAAAGGCTCGTGCGCGACGCCGCCTCGATACTCGGACGCACTATTGTAAAAATAATAACAATAATAACAACATGTCGTAGGTCCGTGTACGGCAGCGAAGAGTTCACATGGCGGTCGCGCGACAATCGAAAAACAAAAAACAAATTTCACGCACTCAACGCTATCGTCGCATTGTAATATTATATTATTATTACTATTATATCGTACAATAATGTGTACATATTGTGTACATTTGGCGGCGGTGTATGTATAAAGAGTCATCGAAATCTGTATAGTAATAATAATAATAAGTATAATATTATAGATTTGACATTTTCTAGTGGCTGCGGCGCGCCCGCTTTTGCAGCCGACGACCACCGCCGCCGCCTCCGGTAATATTATACACATAACAATAATAATCATTATAATATACATTTTTTTATTGCGTGGCAGCCTATACCGGAAAATCGTGTCACGCGCCGATAATATAATATATTATTATTGTTTTCGAGTGGACCGACTCCACGGCTGCCTCCA
Source organism: Myzus persicae (assembly GCF_001856785.1). Lineage (NCBI taxonomy): Eukaryota > Metazoa > Arthropoda > Insecta > Hemiptera > Aphididae > Myzus > Myzus persicae. The sequence continues at coordinate 185,156 of NW_019102885.1, read as the reverse complement.
CCTCCGGCGGCGCTCTTCCAACACGACGACCCTTGTGCACCGCCAAAGTCCCAATTCTATTATGTTATGATATTTTATTATTAGGCGATTGGAGCACAGCCTCACGTCATGTCACTCACCGCGTACCGTACCTATACAGGGTGATTCTCAGAAAACGCTCACCTCGTTTTTTCCCGTTTAATAATGAATAAATTCAAATAATTATCTGATTTTCGGAACTTTTAACCCTACCCATAAGGCCCATTTTTTCATGTTATTAGATTTTTTATACCATTTGTGACTAGTGTCCCGTAGCGATACCAACTTCTTTTTTTCACATCACAACCCCCTATTTACATTTTAAATTATTCAGCAGATATATATTTTTTTTTTTTGAAAATTCCGAAGTTTCTAAATCGAAAATCAAACGATTAACTTTTTGAGTTATTTTACTTGGTGCATTGTGGGAAATAGGTCCAGGGTAGAATGATGGGTTGGAAAATATAATGAGGGCTATATGACGATTTGAAAACCTAAGATATGAATATTAATCAATACCTACTTGTAAGAATGTCCTAGTACCTGTTATAAGTAGATACTAGATTCGATATAACATAGAATACTAAGCAAGTCTGGGCATAAACAAGTTAAAAAGTTAAACTATATAATATAGTTATACAAATTAAGAAATCAGATTTCGAATAAATTCATTACTCCGGAAAAAGATGAGGGTGAGAATGCTTGGAGAATCACCCTGTACACCTATATAGACCATCAAATGCCACTCCTCGAGTACACGACTTTTTGCTCGGCGCACTCGAACAGTCGCGGGTCATTAATCATAATAATATTGTAATAATATACACTTGTAAACAATATAATAATAATAATAATAATAAACTTGTACGGTATTTTATGTTCGCACGATTAACCGGTCGCGAGTCTTGCAGCCTCCGAGCTCGCTGTTAAGTCGTATATAATGCGATCTATGAGCGATGACGACGACGACGACGACCATATAACTAACTATTACTTTATTGTTTTCGAGGACTTGTCGGACGTCGGGGGAGACGCGTGCCGCGGGAAACCCGCTCATGCGCCGGCCGGTTAGGTATACTTGCACGCGAGTGTTGTGCACAATATAATATTCGATTCGAGAGCGATGCTGCGCGGGTCCCGTGGATCGAGTGCCGCTCATTATGTTATGTGACATGTTTATTATGTTATTAATTCTACGCACATTATAATGTCACAATGCAATAATATTTTCTTTCCCCGTTTGAAAGCGTCGATATAACGAGCTGAGTGACTTCTGTCTCGTGCGTAATTAGTCAGCTGCAGAAGTCGACATCATTACTCTCAGCTGTAACCCGCCACTTATTGGACGTATTTTTGTAATTCGTAAAACCTGTGAACAAAAAAATGTACTCTACAGTGCTACAGTCAAGCGACAGCTCTTTGTTTGATATGACATATTTTGTAACAGGAATTGCAACGACAATGTAATAACAATTATTAGTATGTTGTACGTTACGGTCACAAATTATTGGCTAATGAGACGAAAGGAAAATAAATTGTCAAATCGCGCGTGTCATCGTTGCGTATAATAATGATTCATAATATTCAAGAGTACCTCCTATTGTACGCATATAATAATAATATAATAAAGTATACTTATAAATAGTGAACTTACGCACATCAATTATTTTATTCGCCGGGCACCTACTTGACGCGAGCTCGATCCTGAAACGACGATCGGATCGTTATATTATGGTACAATATGTTGAAATAATTGGAACTTTGGATTATAATGCACAGAGATTTGTTATAAATACGCACTTATACGCGTTATTTAAAAACAGGAAACCGATGTTATAAATATATAAATAGAAAACACTTAATATTATTGCTAAAACGAATTCGAATAAAATGCATTTACCTTAGTTTTCGGTTTGAATAATTAAAAAAATACCTAAAACAATACAGCACACGGGGACACTATAATTCCTGGATATCGAATTTTGTTTTACGATATTTTGCTGAATGATTTGAATTCACTATATATACTGTACATGGTTAAAGTGTTGAATACACAAAATAGGTCAAGGTGGGCAAGGCCGTAGCCAGAAAAGGGAGGGGGGTTAGAGTATAAATATTTTATATTATACAATAAAATATTAAAATATTATTTAAATGAAATTAATCTTTATTTAAAAAATAATTAAATCTTATTTCAAAAAAAAATTCGGGGGGGAGGGGTTGCACCCTACTCTGGCTACGGCCTTGAAGGTGGGTACCTATAATATACAGGGTGTACGTGTAACAGAAACACATGACAAATGAAAAATGAAAAATTGATTCAAGTTAAACGTTTAAAAATGAAATGGTTAATAATAAACGTTTTAAGATTTCCCCTTTACTGAAAATTAGCAAAATTAATATTTTTTAAAAATGTATTTAGTTTCAAATTAATTTGCTCAAAAAATATAGTGATATTATATAAAGTTGTCAAAAATAAGTTATTTGACGTTACAACTAGGATCAAGTACTTGCGACGAGAACCAATTAATTTCAACGAACATCAGCAAGTATCTCTCATTCAAACATTTAAAAATTAAATAAATTTCCTCAAAGAATCCAAAATTCCTGAATTTTCTATATTTTTTTCATTTTTCAAATACTTAAAATTAGTATCAAGTACTAGTCAAAAACCTAATTGTGTTCAAAACGTGGCAATGATTGTACCAGTTTTGCCATGTTAATATTGTGTTTTTCCCAGATCGGTGAGGTGTGCAATTTCTGAAATTAGGATTATACTAGTCGTTATAAATTAAATAACAATCGATAAAACGTTTTTATGACTTCGATATTTACTTTGGTGATACAGGGGTAACGGATCAATTCAAACGATCAATCGTCGCGATATTATCCCGAAGATGTAAATTAAAATTTGAAAGGATTATCTTTCAATATATTTTTAATTTTAACGTATGGTAGTTGATTTTATTTTACGCCATACAGCAGCCTGTCCATTATAACATTATATTATAATAAGTGGTCTGTGATAAGGTCATATATTTTATAGGTATTAAGTATATATATGACGGAGCTTGGTATACAATACATTTTGCAAGGGTATTGTTATATGGAAACGTAAAGAAATGTTATTAAAAATAATAATAAGCGAGACGGATACTCGAATAGCATAAAAAACGAGAGTAATAAAAAATTACAACAGAGCTTTTTTGTAAAAAAATATGTGGTCAATAAAAAGTTACGACGCCTGCAGAAGATGTTTGATATTTATATAAATCTGCCGGGTATAACATTTATTATTTAAACTATTATTATACATATCACAATAATATAAAAGGGATATTTTTATATTTTGATAAATAAAAATATGGTAAGACTGGAAAACTCGTAACCAATCAATAAGGCAAATTCCTAGCGGAATTTTCTTTTTTTCCGCGTAAAATAGCGAAAAGTCTCCCGGTCGTGCTACTAGAACTCTCTAAAGAAAACTATAATTAAATTTGCAGCAATATTTTCAACAATATATCGTAATTTTTATTTTATTTAAAAGTGCTTACTGAATATTTTCACGATCTTAACTAATAAGTATATTTGTTGGTCAAAGTATATTTGACAGTGGCAAGTTTGAATGATTATACGACTCGCTGTCGAGTTATCTTTTACACCGATTCGTCATAATTATTATTTTACATTATTAAGTATGTAGCTATGACGCTATGTTGCTTACCTAACTTTTTTTTTTCAAAAAAACCGGAAATGGATGGTAACAGTTTAGCACAATACTAAGTTTAACTAAGATAACGTTTCACTGCTCAAATTATCAATTATGATTATAAGTTTGTATATTATTATATAACAAAAATCAAACAAAATGAATTGATTGAATTTCTCAGTGAAAGCTCTTGTAAGAGATGATTGCCGTTATTTGGATTGTTTTGATTCGTAGGCCGTCATGGAGCAGTTTCTTCGTTACAAACCAAGAGGCTTTAGCGTGGAAACAAAATATAGACTACTTGAAAATGGCTTAAATATTGTCTTGGAATTAACTTTTTTAATTGGTCCCGAAAATTGTAATATTTACTGTCGTCAAAGTTACTCGAGAATTAGTGATCCAATGAGCGTTAGTGGCTGCGTCGCAATATTATAATATGTGGAAACGATCTAGTATTATGAATACGTACCTACGTCATTATAATGATTTAAAATATGCCAACGGAGAAAAACACGACTCGCCTGCATTATACATATACAGGGTGATCCAACAAGTATGCTCACCCCCTTTTTTCTTTAATAAAGAAGTTTTTCAAAATCTGATTTTTTAAATCTTTAATTATACTCAAAGACCATATTTTCATATTCTTTAGATTTTTTCGTACCACTTAAGGAGTGTCTGGTGGCGATACAAACTTGTTTTTCAAATGGGAACCCAACTTTTTTACTGGAAATTATTTAGCAGATAATTTTTTTGAGAATATTGATGAATTGAAATCAAAATTCGAACGAATAGTTTTCTAGTTATTACACATTTTGTGCTAAGGATAATATCGCTTATAATAGGGAACAAGGATATGCTTACACAGTATACGTTGTTATCTATATAGTCTACACACATAATATAAAATAATAAGTCATTTTATATATTTATTTAGTTGAACACTTGGGTAAATAGCAAGTAAAATCCTTCTTGATTTATTTAGTTATTTTTCTTATTCAATGTGTAGAACTGTATAAGCATTATCCTTAGTACAAATTGTCCAATAACTAGGAAACCACTAGTTCGAATTTTCATTTCGATACATCAAAATTCTCAAAAAAAATTATCCGCTAAATAATTTAAAGAAAAAAAAAGTGGGGTTCTCATTTGAAAAAAAAAAGGTTCTTATCGCCACAGGACACTCCTTGAGTGGCACAAAAAAATCTCAAAGATATGTAAATATGGTATTTGGGTATATTTAAAGATTCCTGCAAAAGTCAAATTTTGAAAAAAAAAAACTTCATCATCAAAGAAAAAAATGGGGGGTGAGCATACTTGTTGGACCACCCTGTACGTAGGCAGGTACTGCAGAGCAGCAAACGTCATGTCCGTTGTATACATATATTATTATTATTATTACTATTATTATTGTTATTATATTATGTAGTACCTACCTATACGCAAGCCAATTACTCCGGAGTTGTCAGTGGACCACTATTATAATATATGCGTATTGTGCATTAGATGTTGTATTATTATTATGCTAATACGCAAGCATACGCTGAGAACACTGTGACGAAGCTTTCCACTCCACTCGACGTTTCCGAGGCGGCCGAGTTTGTCGGTCTGTCGTTCAGCGTGCGCCAGCTTAATATTATGTAGGTTATACTAGTGTGGTATTTTGTATGTGTATCGCACATATTAATAATAACGTGCAGTTTACGTCGCGCGGGGACAAAACGGTTGTTTTTCGGTCGTCTCTCTCTCTCTCTCGACGACGACGATATATTATAATTTTCGGCTGCCTACGTCTTCGCCGGTCCTCATCGAGTACACATCAAGCGTCACCGCAGCAGAGCCATCGTTCGTCCGACCGACGGACGACTTTCGCGAGTTTCCTTGTATAGTTGTACAACTGGCCGAATGCGTTCAACTACGCGAGCCGAATCCACTGAACTTGCAGTACAATAATAACCTATAGTTTGAGACATCTGTTCGTAATTTTCTCGCTGTTTTGCTGATCGCGGAGTATTTCGCATTGTATAGTTATACTAAGCGTTATTATTGTAACCACACGTTTATGTGGTCAGTCGCAGAGCAACTCCGTAGATTATGACGTTTTTGAAAAATATCAGCTGAAGTCTCCTTGTCGAAATCGAGTGTCACATCGAAATATTGTTCCAGACCAGAATTCAATATTCTAGGTAAGTGAAATAATTAAACAGCATAATGTAGACACTCAACTGGGTGCATACCGTACTCGCTTACCCACCTATAATATTGAGAAACCATATTTAAATTTTTAGAAACCAGAACCTATACTAAATTCTGAAACTGTTGTGGGTTTTGATTGAAACACGAGTTAAATGTCTGCGAGTGACAGTCAAAAGTCCGTTTACGATAATGAAAACAAATAGATAATTTTTTGTATAAGAGACTGACACGATCTTTGATCGTGGTCTGATCGTAGGTCTGGAGATAATAGTAAGAAGCACAACACAAACACGTCTTTATGAATGTCACTTTACGATTAATATATTATAATACTATTACAACAGTCAACCAATCAATACACAATACAATGTCGTATGCGTTTTACGTTGATCGTACGACGGCCCGATGAACAATAATTAGTCCAGAATTTTCCGCGGACCGTAGGTCTTACGCGACACAGTTTCCCGTCACAACTTATGCCTTGGTCGGCGTTATTGGAGAGTCGATCGGGTCGTGCTGCTGTAATCTTGTAGTAGTAGTCAGAGATGGGTCAAAACATAATTTAAATATACATGTAAATTTTATCAATGGTTAGTTGGGCTGTTTTTGTGCTCGTACATTATACTTGCTCCTACTGAGGGCTGCTGCAAGACATATATCCGTAAAAAATTATTTTTTAAAAATTTACCTAGGTAAACACGCGTGAGCTTCATGATGATCACTTTGTACGCACCCACAGGCCCTGATTTACGCATGTGCAAGCGGTGCACTAGCACATTGCCCCCAAATTTGAAGGGCCCTTTCGGCCTTCCTATTCTATACTTTGCTACCATAAATAAAAGATATTTTTAATAAGATTTAGTAAGTAGTAACTATAACCTATTTAAGGAGGCCGCCGCAGCATGCGCAGTTTTCAGTCATATTTTTTACATTTTTCGTTAAAAAAGGCCCCCAAAGTTTATAGTGTACGGGGCCCCTATTTCACTAAATCAGGGCCTGCGCACCCATATAATAGTATAGTAGTATAATATGTTAATATACCATACAAGAGTGCTTTGTCACGGACTTGGTACCTCCTAAATAATATAACAGTATGATTTTCTTTGCAAAGAATACCCATGATTTCAAAAACTATAAATGTTTAAAAAAATATTATTATTACATAATTTTTAGTTAAAAAATTTTAAAATTGTAAGCATACTCTCGCTATCTCGAATACATTTTATAGTTTATTTTATTCGCAATTTGAATCTATTACAAACGACTTTTAAGGAGAAAAAAACAATAATATTATATTTCGTATACAATTCGTTATCCCAACATATCGTTACAGTTTTTAAGGTTTTGCTTATTTTAATTGCAACTTTCGTGAAAGTTATCTCTACAACACAGTATTATTCCTATCTAAACTGAGGGGCGAAGACCAACTATTTGAGAGGTACCACTGACCACCTCATTCCGATCATTTAAAATTTAATGTGCTTCCAATCAATTAATGAATACTCGTCTAAAATAAGATTTTTGTACAACGAAATGTTGAGAAAAATATTTTGCTTAGGAATACGACATCAAAAATTAAATATATTGTCATTCAAAAAAAAATGGGAAAGTAAGTTTTTCTGTATGGAAGGTCACAAATACGTCAAGTGTACCTCGTCATTGCCTATGGACAAAAAATGATTCTGAGCAATAACTTTTTTTATAACCATGGTTATACACTTATACCAAACAATAATTTTAATTATAATATTCTAATGTTCATAATTAATTTTTTTTCCTAATAATTTTAATAAGTATTAAGTATTTTTATTTTTTACCTCCTTCCAGAAATACTCACAAGCTCAAATTTTCTACAAGAAACTTCTACCAAAATGCCAAAATATAATGATCAGAGCATTTTGTCTAATAGGAAAATCGTTTTTAGATATAAAAAGTAAATTTAAATTAAAAAAACATAACATTGTATTGTAAAATCAATACTATGAGTCAAAAACTAAAAATATAACGACGAAAAATACATTTTATCCCTTCAAAAAGTTTTATTTGTATAATGACTTGAAATTATTTCCTAAAAACTTCAGTACTTTGGATAGGTATCGTGACGAGCATTTACTGTTAAAAATATAATCACCCATTAGAATATTTTTTATGATGTACACGTATTACGCGATATTACATACCCATTATATATTTTTTAACATCGTATACGCCGCTGCTCACACGTCGTACATCCCGCGGGCAATAAATCCCTGCCAGCCATTACCTTATTACGTTATGTTGAGCATAAGTTACACGACAATGACATGCCACTGAGCCATGGAATATACTTTTGCGCGACGTTTTTGCAAAACATAAGTAACAAAATCATTTACTAAGTCGTATTGTTACACGTTCGCGTGATCGCGCAAAGCGTGTGATGGAACTGCAGCTTACGTCCCGAGAAAATTACTTCAAAATCCTAACGCGAATTCAACGCTTCATTCTGACGTGTGCCATGCGCACATTACGAGCATTATTCCAAACGTATACCAGGTATGAGGTCCATGATTCCATACGCGTCATCGGTATATGTCATTCCGTGCGCGATATTATACGAGCAGTTAGTACCTATGAATTGTTGATTACTTATTTCCTTCTCGAGACGACGACGTCCGTCTCGATCGCCGACTGCAGCTGCGCAACAGGCTCCTTTCTGTGCACATACGCTACTCAAATCGTTCTACACATATCTCTTTGGGTACTCACATATATACTATTATTGTTATTATTATTATTATTATTATTATACAACATCATTAACAAACACGCGTCCGACCGTACCTATATAAAATAATATATAGGTACATTGTCGTCTCCCCGGATAATACACGGGGCGGTCGTATACTGTAGGAAACGTACATTATTATATTATATTACGTCGTCCCTTCGCCGGTTTAGTGGTATTTAACGCCGACGACGACATTGTCTAATTTTTTTTTTTTTTTTTTTAGTGCCGGACGACGACGGCTAATGCACATTGTGTGCGATCGCGTTAAAACGGTTTTCCGATTTTAGTACTAATATTCCATTGTCGAGACGTGTACATAATAATATCATATACAATAATATCACATAGCTGCCTGTATTATAGGTGTATTATATTATATAGGTGCCCTCGACTTTGTGCGGATAATGTCCCATACACGGTCGTAATAACGATCAGTTTTTACGCGTTATTATGTTATTATATATTATTATATTATATTATTATGTGTACGCCGCGGCCATTAAATACGACCGGATTTTTATATTTTCACCTCCAGCACCGCCGCCGCCGCTGCCTCTGACCGGAGATTTACGACCTCCTTTATTCGGACCTTATATTATATATCCGTCAAAAGTATATATAATAAAGCTTTTTAACGTTTGTTCGACATATTAATATTATAAGTGTTTCGTTTCGGTCTTTCGTCGCAGTCGTTTTCCTTCTCGAGCGACACCACGGGCTGTTACGTGCACACACACACACACACACACACACACACACACACACACACACACACACACACACACACACTCGGTGGTTATCAACTCCGACTGCTTATTTTTTATTGGTCGTTATATCGGCCGCAGCGCTTTTATTTTTGCTTTTCCGCCCAAGCGGTCCCTGCAGCCAGTCTTAAAAAGTTTTATACTGTATACGAACATTATATTATGGCATTGCTATAATATTATTATTATTATATCGAAAAGCCGAACGTGCATTGATGATCTCGAATACCGATATAGGTATGGTACTTACAGGGTGATTCACCAACTACGCCAAATCTCGTTTTTTTTTCTTTTGACTGTTTTTGCATACTTGATATTTATTTACCATTTAATGAGCGTCTTCTTGCATGGTGATGCAAACAGTTTTTTTTTTAAATTAGTGCCATCGTTAAATAATTATAATATGTCCCACATTATTCACTTTAAATTACTCAGCATAATATCATTTTATAAGAATTTCAAAGTTATACTGTCCTACACAAAAAATTACGAACGAGTATAGTTTGTTATGTAATCATCGGCAATAGAGCTGAAAAATATGAGGTCTGTGATTTGAAAATCATAGTAACTAATGCTATAATTAATCAACATTTTATAATTGATAATGTCATTCATAATGACCATAGTATTGTGCTAAGTTTATAATATATTTATTAACAATTCAGATATTATGTTGGAATTTTTAGATGGATAGGTCATCGACATTAAATGATCTACCTAGATTCTGAATAATTAAATGTAAAAAGGAGGTTTTCGTTTGGAAATCTAAAGTTCGTGTTGCCTCCGGACGCTCCTTAATAATGGTACAAAACACTTAAAGTTCTCAACAAAAATGGTCTTTAAGTATATGATATTTAAAAATTCCAAAATGTATATTTGGAAGAACTGTATTATTACAGAAAAATACCGGGGTGAACATGTCTAGCGAATCACCCTATGTGTTTTATATTGTATCGGCCGCCGAACACTTGAGGTCATTACACGCACGTTATTATTGCCAAACTCTTAAGCGAAATATTATTATTTATTTTATAATCTATATAACTCGAGTATATTTGGTTTTACGACGAGTATCGTGAGTAAGCCGTAAAATATCGTTCCGAGTTCACGACGTATTCGATTCCCGCGTGAAACTCGAAGTATAAAGAATATTATAAAAATCGAATTTTTATTGCCGACTATTACGCCGAGTGCGTTACGTCCAGACGATTAATATTGGAAAATATAAAAATGATATTGCGACGGCAAAAAAAACGAATATATATATATACATACAACGTTTTTCGAATGTAAACAGTTACAGTCTTGGATCGAATACAATGGATAGGTCATTCGAAAAATTTGCAAGCACACGTTTCTATTATAGGACCCCATCGATATGCTCATGAGCGAATGACCTCTCATAATATTCTTTATGGTGAATTAAAAATATTTTCATTTATCAATATCAATAATAACGGACGAAATGAATCATTTACAATAAATGAGAGGATGACATTTTCCCAAACGGTTTTCTGTCGATTCACAATGATATATGGCATTTAAAAAAAACCAATTTGTTAGGTTTTATACCTAAACGCATAGTATTTACACGTTTTTTCATTGTCTTCGCTGAGAAAATACATTTAAAATGTAAAAAAACATCAAAGTACCAGAAAATTATATTATGTGTATGAACTCAACTCGATGACAACTATAATGACAGCAAACAGTGAAGCTGCTGCGGTTTAAGTATCCTACAGCGACAGTCGAGGAAAAAATGATTTTGTTTATAAAAAAAAAAATAATAATAAGCAACTCAAACTGCAAACAAACATCTGAACCTATAAAAGGAGATAAGTCAACATCAATAATAGTACCTATACGGCATCAAAGAGTTCCGGAAAAACGTTTGAGACCGCGATCATAATATAATAATATATAATATACGTAATTGGTGCCGCACAGACTAATACATTGGTCGTACATGTTTACACGTACATAATAATATCCTATGCAGACTTTGTTTATTGTTGGTAAACAGCAAAAAAAAAAAATGTTTTAAAAGTAGAAACCAAGTGCTGCACCCCAAAGGGAATACGCGAAATAAAGCGCAAGCGACTGCCGTTTCTTATTTTTATTTTTTTTGTATTTATTTTCTCTCGAAAATCGGTTTTCCATACAAAACACACAAAAATTAGTCAATCGTAAACAACGGCCGCGCAGTAACCAAAATTGGATTACCTCCCTGCGTTTGACACCGCAAATATTTACTGCTCTCCCGGACTCACCGCTGACGTATGTACGAGGAGGACATGTAAGTTTTATTGGTCGCCGCCGCGTGCGTGTTCGCCGTAAACAACTCAAACGCATTTTCCGGCGCGCATGTCGTTTTCACGGTTCGATCGTTGCAAACGCGCATCATACATGGTAATAATAATGATTACGCAATTTCGCCGTTTAATCTCGCAGAGACTTCAACTGCCGAGCAGTATTTTATCGATACGTATTGCCATACTGTATGACGTATATACCTACCTAAAGCCACACGGCGACAGAGAAAATATATCGAGTTAAGTGCAGTGCGGTATGCGTCTACGTACATTTCGTATGCCCGTGTGCCCGGAGAGAGGCAAATTTTCCAAAGGGGTCGTACAAAATAAACAACCTTAGGGCGCGCCCAGTATTTGCGCGACTGCGCGTTTGGAATGTTGTTTCGAAAAACTGTTTGAAGAACCTCGAAGGCATTGCGATTTCGACGAAAACGGATCGTGTACCGGGTATAAGGTATTTGCGTTCTATTAAATGACATCATTACCACATCCGTGTACGACACGCGGTTTCGAATCTGTACCATGCAGTACGTGCTGTAAGCACCCGCCGACTATATTATTGGTTTGTTTCGACTCGACTGCAGGCTAAGCGACACTAGCGAACGTCAAAGAGTGAGAAGGTGAAAGACAAATGCCTTCAAGTATAGGTACAACTACTAACTTATCTGCTGTTCAACTACGGGCGTCGGATGTAGGGCACTGCAGTAAGGAGAATATTACATTTGAATTAAATGAGAAATTATTATGTATTGAATGGAAAACCAATCAGAGCAGATAGTGTCAACCGAGCTATCAAACAATTATTTTAATATAATAATAATAGCGCTTTGTAGAAAGTTCGTAATTTTTTTTTCCGGTTTATTTTTGTTTATTATTTATTTATTATATAATATACGGAATGGACCCTTTTTAAAAGTATTAAGAATTTATACTTTTTACTCTCCGAAGTACAATCTAGATCTCCCATAACAGCTACGAAAATCTTGGATCGAAGTTGATGATCGGAAAATTTGTTTTCTACTACGAAAAAATGATCTCAGACAAAAAAATAAACAATTTTTAAAGAAGACATATCATATTTTGAATGATATCGCTTAAAATCACTTCGCTCAGAATCTAAAAATAACCTATTGTAAAATTTAGTATTATATTATGGTATGTTTATGGCGTCTCTCAAAACAATCGAGTTTGCTAATTTAAAAAAAAAATTAAATCATACAATTTCTTAGAACAATCGAACAACTGACTAAAAAAATAAATACTCGTTATAGAAACTTCTATAACAACAGTACAGGTACATGTAGGTACCATATTCATATATTTTGTCATTAGGTACTTATTACGAAGTAAGAATGAAATACATAATTACCGCCAAAGCACGTTCAGTTGATTAGCGCGCTTAACGCCGTGGCGTGATGCTCATTACATATTATATATCGACGCAATATAAGTCATTAATCACCGACACGGCGTGACTGAACCAAAAAAAAAAAAAAAATACAAATCTTAGGCGTTATTGTCAACGAAGAGAACCAACGTATACGCGCAGCGCATAATATTTTATCTATACCTAGATACGTATTATTATTATATACTTCCGGCAGCAGAGGAGGTTAGGTTAATACCGGTATAATGTAATATTAAAGAATCATTGTCGAAGACTTTAGAATAATATTGGTTTTCTCCGTCAGCTCGCTAGACTGTCAAAGTTATAATATGATTGTATAAATACATTTATAAGTCGAAATGTTTATTTTGGGTTCCTTGTTGTATACTGAGATCGCTGCAGCGGACGCCGTCGCTGACGAGACAACAATAAATCATAATAATGTGTGCAATACACGCGCCGTTCTGAGATCTACGACTGCAGCCCTGCAAACGTTTCGAAATATTAAACTCAACAGTTGTAAAAAAAAATGTCAGGTATAATATTATGATATTATTGTATTATTGTATAGTGCAACTATTCTAACAGTAAAAGTGAAGTGAAGCGAACGAACGAAACGGTTTCTTCATGAGCTCCCGTTTTGAGGGGGCAGGACCTGCTCACTCCTGGAAGAAGTTATTGTAATATTGAATGAACTCGTTCATCGTGAAAAAGAAAACTGTTACAAGGACGGTTTCATTCGGAATGTCATATTGATGACTTTTATTTTATTGACATCCAACACATTATTATTAAGTTTGGAATGAAACTAAGACATTTATAAATAAAGTCCATATTAACCGAATAATAAATTTGATTATCACATTCAATTTACTATTTTGTTTAACTGTACAAATTAAAATTAATTTATAGTTATACGTCATTTTATAATAAAAATAATAGTACAAACATTAATTATTAACAGCTACTCATAGCTTCACGTCATATTATATTCTGGAAAACATTAAATGTCTTCATTTGAGTTACAACATGAGAATTGCTTTTATTCTGCCTTCCTTTTCCTCTTAAATTTCTACCAACGGAAATGGCATGGAAAATATTATCACCTACAGTTTTTTGGAACTCTTATGATCGTTTCTATATTCAAGCTTCTCTTTCAGACTTTTATACAGTTCAATGGTTACATAATGACGAGCAGTACATCTCGACAGCGTGCTTGGTGATGAGTTGTGTGAAGTGGAATTCTGTAGCAAAGTTTTCATTGACACGATGGTGGACACCGACCGAGATAATAACAATGCCGCCGCAGTGAGTATGACACATAATTGATAAAATAACGATACTAATAAAAGTAATATACGAATAACAAAGCTTCCGATACGATATGATTATTATTATTAATAGTGTTAGGATGTATATATTATGACCTTGAAGACTCGAAATAATGAGCGCATATAATATGTCAAATAAATATCAGAGTATATCCTTAAGACTGCAAACACATGACTATACGAAATTATGTGAAAGCGTTAAGCAATATTGCATTGTTCATTGCTTATTCAATATACTAATAACTATATACGTTTGATGGATTTATCTATGTTGATTATTTACAAACGTTTGATATTCACACGTTCTCTAGAGTTGTAACAACAATTTATAACACTTATCTCATCTAAAAGCATGTACAAAACACATGTGTGGCATCCACAATCTGGTACGGTCTTCTGGACAGTATTTTTATTAATGTTTCTTAAGACGATAAATTAAAAAACAATGGCTAATAATGTATAAAGTAAACATGACTAAAAATATAAAACAAAAAAGTACTGTAAAAATAAAAATAAAATTTAATATAACTGCTATTACTTCTTACCAAACACAATTTGTAATTCGTTCTTCGATGAGCACGACTGAAAGATGTTGTAATAAAAGTAGATATATTATGTAAATATGTTAAGATCATAAACATTATCCTAACTGTGATATTGCTTATAACCTGATAAGCGAGTGTATTTTCGTGCAGACGAGCTGTATAAATATAGGGTCAGAAAAAAACTATGAAAACGAATTTAATTCATGCAGGGCAAAGGCATACTGAAACGGCGAATTTTCGTCCGGAACGACAGACCACCCCAAGAGTCCACCGCAGCGACGGCCAAACCGCTTCAAGCCGGCGGCTTCTGTCTGGTAAACACTTGCAAACGGTGCGTAACGTTTGACGAAACGATCACGATCAAGAATGACAAGGACCTGGTGGTCAGGAAGCCGCTGAAGCTGGAACTCGTCATCGACAACTGGAAGTCAAACGGTGCGAAAACGCCGCCCGAAACGATTCTGCCCGATTCCGGGATCGTCAGACGTCTGGTCGACGAGTTCAACACTATTGAAGAAGTGAGTTTAGAAAATTATTAAATATTTACAATATAATATAAATGTACCTATGTCGACAGCCTGGCGCGCAGATGTGGTTGTGGTAAAAAAAATTAAGATTTTCAGATTTCTTCAATGGGGGAGACAATATTAATAAATACTACCGTAAAATAGTAACTTAAAAAAACCCATTTGAAAAAGATTATTCATTTTTCAATCGAAAGAATGATTGAATATGATAAGATAATATAATATTAAATATGAATATTATTATTGTTATTTGTTATTATTATAACAGTATTGTGAGTCGTTGTACAATTTATAGTATTTAAGACCCTTCAGCACAATATTAGGATTCATCAATTTGTTCGATATTACTCAATATTATTGTCATGCACTGTAAAATACGTGATTTTATGGGAGGTTTTGATATTAAAAACTAATTTATTTTTGAACCCTTGATTTGTAATTATGACTTATATAAATGTTGACGATTGTTCGGGATTACCAATTCAGTGTTTTTAAAATAAAGCAATAATTATTCGCAGAGAGGGATGTATCACGGTTTTCAAAATAAAGGAAATTCAAAATAATAGTAATAATTAATAAATTCTATATTCTATTTTTCTTCTTAAAAATAATATCATAATATACTGTTCCTTGTAAATGAGATACTATTATATTATATTCGAGACCAAGAAAACCGATTTGTGTATATGCACACTGTTGATACTTAATCCATTTTTTTAGTCTCGCAGTTGGTACACAATGAAGGTGTATTATTGTGTTCATTTTTCAGGTACCTAATGGCTAATAGTTACTTTGAGACGTAAGAATGTATAATAATTTGTTATTTGATCCGTTTTAATAAAAATATTTGGATGACACGGCGCCTGAAATAGGCTATTTAGCTACACCACGTCAATGTTTTCGGGAACTCGTTATGTCCCTAATATTATTTGAATATATTTATTTCTGTGCTGAGTTTAGACAGTGAGGTGACAAAAAAATAAACATTCAGAATAGTTGGCAATTAATATTATTTACAAAACGGATTCACACGCAAATTTTAAGGATTAAACGTTTTCCACCTAGGCGTAATACAATCGATATATCCGTGTTATAAACATAATATATGATATAAAATGAAAACCATTGCATCAGTTGATCAATAATGTTGTCTTCAAAATTAGAATCGAAACATAGAGTCTAATATAAAAATTCATTTAATATGCTCATTCACTTAAATTCTTCATAATGCATTCATTCAAATTCCGGTTTTTCTAAATTTTTAAGTATACTTATAGAATCTAACTTTTAAGATACTTCAATTATTATTAATCATTATTCATGACTTATTAAAATTAAAATCACCCCATAGTCTCCATATATTCTAAGCCTATATTATCATTATTTAGTAATAACTTTATTCTAAAGTATTTTGATTTCAGTGCAATTTTCAAAAAAAAAACTTAAAAATAAACACAAAAAACTATGGTTATTTTCAAAGAAAAGAGAAATGTATATCGTCACCGAATACTCTTTGAATGGCATGAAAAATGGTCTTTAAATATACAAAAAAATTTAAAAACAGAAAAAATTTGAATAAAATGCATCATTGAAGAAACTGAATTTATTATTAAACTCATTATTTGTACCTTCTTCGCTCTCGAGTTCTTGATAATTTTACTGACGTTTTGTTTCATTTATATTCTTAGCGGTTAACCGATATTTCCGAAATCGAATCTACATCGATTGAGGAGGATAAAGTTAAGGAAGACGAGCCAGTGGAAAGCCGTACAAATATCCCGCTCTGCGAAGCATTGGATTCGGTCAGCTTAACCAATATAGACGACCAGTAACCGGAAAATGCTGTTATGTATCGAACGTATTTTTCTGACATCGGTAGTCTCGACAAAATAAACGTCTAAAAAAGTACATATTTTATTTACGTGTTTATCTATAATAATTTGAACAGGAATATAACAGTCCCGTTATATTGTGCTTAGGTTTCTTGTATCGATAGTTTCTTCTAAACATTACCTGTACTGTTATTTAATGTAGAATATTCAAAATCGATTTATTCGAAATGAAATTTTCCATTCACTTAATCACATTCGTATTGTAGCTGGTGTCTTACCTATGCCTGAATACTATTTTACATTTTGTTTTTGTTTTTTTTTTTTTTTCATAGAAAATGGCGGCAGCAAAGTTAACTAACGGAAAATCGTCGTTACGAGGTCGTTCGCAAGGTTCCGGCAAGGTAAACGATCTTATAACTATGTTCAATTCGAAATCAACAGACAGAAAAACTGAAGAGCTCCAAATGAAATTCATCGACTTTTGACAGTATTTTATATTCCTACTCCAATGTAAATATAATTGTAAAAACGTCGTGGGAGTCGACCCCCACCTCCCCAACCGGCGCTGTCGAAATGTGGAATTTTATTCTGTACTAGTACGATTCTGTTTGTGCTATAATTTTTGACCTTTTTATAGTATTGGCACGACCTTCCTCAAAACTATATTTTATCATTTAATACACAAACATTTCACGAATATCAATAATATTGTCAGGTGGTAGCAAATGTTTAAGAAAAATTACGACAAATTTACCAAATTATATTAATTTTACATATCATGTTATTTTTTTTTTTTTTTTCATAATTTATAGCAATTTTATTTTGAAACATGTAGGTAGGTACTTAATAATAATACGATTATTGCTATGATCAATTATTATTGATCATCTTAGAACATTATTACAAATAGATACATTGTACTACATTTGTTTTACTATTATTCGCCGAGAAATCTGCGAAAAGACCCATTTTTCCGCTTCCAATCGCATACTACGACTCATCGCCCAGACTTCGTCGTCAAGTCGCTTGCATCGGATCGCGTCCCGCGCTACAACTCCGTTGGTTGGGCAATTTTGAGTTTCGAAAACGTCACCGCGAGACGTCGTTACGATATTAACAATGTCATTATACAATGTACATTATAACAAATACCTCGCTATGCGCCGTCGGTCGTTAAAACCGATATTTATATATGTATATATATCGCACTCGACACATTGTACTTAATAATATGTACGCATAATAATAATATCACTTTATGTAGCTATAGGTGTCCGTTTCTCTTATGATATTTTATTAGTTGTGTGTGTGTGCATTAACGACCGAAACGGTTATAACGTCGTCTAGCGATACGTATACGAGACTCGCATAATATAATATTATGATATTAGGCATAATATATAATATTATACTACGTTTAATGCGGCGGCGGCGGCCTTTGCTCGCGTAAATATTATACGGACCGCTGTCGAAGGTTATAATATATTAATGTGCGCGACCATAATATAATATATAATATGGTCGTACACGTCGTATTATATACTTACGACATGCCCAACACATATATACGTATATGGTATATATATATTCTACACTGCAGTATTAAACGTGTTTAATATTCGTGTCTCGCGTGTGTGTGTGTTTATTATTACTATTATTATTATACAGTCATATACATTTGACGGACGCGTTTTACTCACTAGCACACACACACACACACACACATACTTCACGCGTGGTGTTTCATACATATATATATATATATATATATATATATACGACCACCAGTGTCCGTGTGTGCAGTAAACTTAAATACGTATCTATATACATATATATATAGCAGACGAGTGTGCGTGCGGCGCAGGATAATGACGTTATCCTGGCGTGTGCATCATCATTCGCTGCTGCAGTATAATAATATATGTGTATATATATACATGTACGTATAGGGTCCGGCCGATCATATTTCAACGTCGAGCGCTGGATATATGTGCGATATTATATATATATATGCATCGCGTATATATATATATATATAAGTGCGTGCGGGCGGACAGGACGAAACAGGATATACATAGTCCCGCAGGCTGTTTCGGCTAATTAATAATAAAACCGAGCCGACGGCGGCGTTTTACTGCGCGCCCGGGATTGGATTAGTAATCCGAGGCCGAAACCGACGATTTTAAATCGGACAACTCGCGTTAATTCGATGACGATACGACCGATATCACATCACTCGCGGTACGTATATACTGTACAAATATAATAATATATATATAATGTAATAACGTGTACCTACAATGTACGCATAGAAGCAGTGATATATATACGTATATAAATATGCACACGTACCTATACTAGCAATCGGTGGCTGATCGAACGGGAGGAGGTGAGGTAGAATCCTCGCCGCCTACACCATCGATTTTCGGGGATATTTACAAAAATGTTCGACGCGTGTACTGCACTTGCTTCGGAAACCATCGACGGTGATTAAAATAATAGTCATATTCACCATGAGAAATCGTTGGAATAAAATATGAAGATACAATTGCTGTTTTTAGATTGCAGTAATATTTCAGATTTCGTTTGACTCGTCACATAGTTTGAGCTCAATAAATACCAGTTTTACTTATGATTGATGGCATCCACACGAAAAAAAATATCAACATTTTGATTGGGTGAGGTCGACCACACGATCAATGTATATTATACGTCGACATAAATATTCTTGAATAACATTTCATTGTACTACGAAGTAACCACAAATCACATTACAATAAATAATAAAATAAAAAAATTACAAGGGCAAAAAATATTTAAAAATATTTGAAAGTTGAAACCATGTAAAGAAAATATTTTCAAAAACATTAGTACATTTTGAAATATAATGAGTGTCTTAAGTTAAACGAATCACCCAGTATATACCATGCATTTTGTGTTTTTTAATACGCCTGCGGCCCCCATTAAATATCTTTTTGCGTTGGGAAATAGGAGCGAAAAGGCCTATGTTGATAAAATGTACCACGCAAAGCTCACGGGGAATGCTAATGAGTGCCTTTTTAACGAGTCACCGAACAATAATATTTCACGCACCACACTATACAAATTAATAATGATATTCAACGGGCTGGAGGTTTTTTTCGTCATTCGTATACAAGCGTATATCGTATTATTATTGCAATGTCCGCCGTCCGGTACATGGAACTTAATATAAATTTCTGTTTTATAACTCGCGGTCCATGAGAGCAAATTTTTTTAGAATTGCATTAAAAACACACACACAAATCGCATATTATGAAAATTGTATATACTATTGCACAAGAAAAAAAAAACGTGTAAAAAACTACGAACCGCAAAATAAATAGCACTATAAAAATTCAAAAGTTATAGAAAAGGAGTTTAGTCTATTAATATAATATAAAAGATAGTTGATCAAATTATTTTTTTTTATTAAAACTTATTATTGAATATATTTCTATACTATGTAAGTAATATGTTGTTTTACAATATTAGAAATTAAAGGTGAACATGTGTTGTACCGTGCAGCAACACAAATTTATAATTTAGTGATTTCCTATAGTTCTGATAATTGATTCGTGTTCTCAATAAATTAGTTTAATGTCTACTGAACAAGTATTGTAGTATGACTAAGTATATATGGTATAGGAGACAATTGTTATCACATATTTTATATGAACGATTTACGATAAACACGCCAACAATTTGTAGGAATATGATAAGAATAATACATTATTATCTTAATAACTATGATGGTACGTCGACAATTTATCTGCTGGTAACAAACTCATAATTGCAATAATATCAATTTTATATCATCGAATTAGTTAAGTCAACACATAACACCCACAAAATTACAAAATTAAACACGCAGAATATTATAATGTAAAATAGTATAATTCGGTAATATATACAAATATGTAATCAGATTTAATAATTTATTTTGTCTACAAAAAAGAATTGCGATATCAATTAAATTCGGCCTTTAATTAATAATAATATAGCATTATAGGTTTTCATTCTTACTGACACTGCCGTTAAAAAAAAAAAAAATTATAATTTGTCAGAGCGCAATCCGATCGCCGTTATTAATATTACTTGCGTACCGTCATTCGGAGTGTCCGCGATCGGTCACGTTGAACATAAAACGGCATTATACACTAACGATAATAATATTAATAATTTTGATACACGATACGCACCATCGGGTATAATAATAATAATAATAATATAATATCGTCATAAATAATTGCAACACATTTTTAGGCCGTCCGGATATGAAAATATATCGTATGGTTATACGCGGAGCGATGACATTGTGCGGCGTACACACATACGCGCACAGAAACATTTTGATTATGCCAATTAGTCTTAATTTCGTAAATCCGTAAAAGCATCGAATTTAATTACACGTGCTGGAAACTCGATATATCGCGAGTTTCGGACGTGCACGTCCATCCCCGCCGTCACGGCCGACTGCTGCGGGATATTATACGTGCGCTTATTCGTTCGCAAATTATATTATTATTCGCCGTATTATTATTATTATTATTATTGTACAACTCTGGTTCTGTACGTGTGCATATAGTATTCGTGTATATAAAATATAACTGATATAACAAATCGGCCGTCCGATAAACCCATCACTAATGGATGAGCGCGCGAAGGGTCGCTTCGGGATGATGGAGCAGTCAAAACAAATTAATTCGTCGTCGTCGTCGTCGTCGTGGTAGCCGTCACCGCGCGAAAGGGGTAATATTTTTTCCCCGACATTCGCGACTCGCGAGTCATCGACTAATATGATAACTAATGTGTATAATATGCTGCAGGACGATTAACCGACTATGATAACCCCCCCCCCCACCATATCACACATTTTTATCACTTTTGCAAAGAATTTATACAACGTTTTTTGGAATTCGACTTACAGACCATCACGTATTCGAATGCTTAGATTCTACGTACTGTTGGTCAAACAGTAGCGGCCTCTACCAAATTCATTTTTTTTTCAAAAGAGAATCACATCATTTTTTAACTGAAAATTGTTGATCAGATAATATGGCTCTTGATAATGAATCAGAATTCGACGAGTAGCTTTTGAATCATTCGACTTTGTGTAGGTACTGAGGATTATTACCGATACAGTGTGTGAAGGTTTTACAATTATACCAGTCTCTTATATGGTTGTACATCATCTCAATATAATAGGTACAATTTAAGTTTGCATACAATTTCCAAAAGTTAGAATTCGAATACTTTCAATATCATAACAAAACAATATAAGTGTGCATATAGTTGAGAAATGACTCCGTGTATAAAACAAGTGTCCAAACATTATTATAATATAAGATGTAAACTTGATGTAAGAACACCAGTCCCGCACGAACGGTCCACGCCACAAGCGCGCAACAGGTCGGAATACATTTAAAAAACAACGACCTACGAAGATTATTATTTCATACCGTCCGTTCGACGCTTCTCAGCCGAATTCCATAACAATCATAACACAATATAATATAAAATGTCGATACTTTGCTATCATACCTGTGTATTATATAAATGTTAATGTACGTTTGCATAGGGTTGTATGGACTCAGAAACTGCCGAACCAAACCTATGTTATGACGACATGCAGTGGTACACTTTTTTTTTTAATGGTATTATAATCTATTCGCGTATGACATAATATACAAATTAATGTATGTTTGTAGCTTATGTACTCAAAAACTGATTTTAACGTACATTTCAGACGTTGTGGTTAGGCTGAGGCATATCGAAAAAATGTTAAGTGTAATTTGATTATTCGTTCGAAAATGTACCACCAAATACAAAAATGTAATTCGTCACAGACATGTCGGGCGAATCAGTTCACAAAGCGAGGTACACCGACGCCGACTTGGCCGTAAACCGATATTGTGCTGCATTTTTTGTTTGTTCATTTTTTCCCCGATTGCACAACTATAGTTGCTAGTACTTGCTAGTATTATATACAATTACTATAATAATTATCGTAAGCGTAACTATATATATATATGTATATATAACGTATATTCACTGTAACTTCGGCACGACCGGCGCAATTAACTTTAACTGCTTTATCGTGTTTCGGGCTACAACAGCGATTGACAAACGTACTGCTGTGATGGCCACAAACAACGACGACGACGACGACAATTGACGAGGAGAGAATACGACCGCGCACACAATTAGAACGAACCGGCCGATTTGCCGGGGTCAGACGTTAAACGTATTACACACACACGCGCACACACACACACACACGCACACCAAATATACGTGTCGGGGACTGCGTATGGGGAAAGGTCACCGGCGGCGGCGAAAGGGGCGAAGTGACACTTCTCCGAGAACGGTATAATTGTGTGTATAAATGTTTTCGGTTGATCGGCCAAAGTGGTGTGCGTTTTGCAGTCGTCGTACACAGAGCCTAATATTACATAGCACACCGTCGCCACTCTTATTATTATTACTATTGTTGTTGTTGTCGTCGTCGTGTACGCATACGACCGGACCCCGTCGCCAGATGTGGAAACGATTTCGTATACATATTATACGTGCGCAACGGGGGCGTGCGTGTGTGCAATGTGCATTATCCGGAGGAGATTTAATTTCTGTGAAAACCCGAGACCCGATCGGGGTAAAAACTCACTGACAGCCTTGTCAAAGTGTCAACCAGACGACGAGTCGCTGCACGTCTAAATACTGTATGTATATATATATATAATATATATATATATATCATATACTGCAGCACGACTACCGCGGCTACGGCTATACACACTGCACAGTCGTACTCGGATCTATTTTTTTTTTCGTTCCTTTTTTCCTCCTTTATTTCCATCCTTCTCGCCCCATCTCGCGTCATGTTCGGCACAGGCCTCCTCGCTTCGACGACGCCGCCGCCGCCGCCCCGACACTCGCCTGTTTATTAAAACTCGCGACAGAGTCACCGCCGTAGACGTCCGCGTGCGTATGCTCGTGTGGTGATTTATAGCTTTCTGGCGAGCGCTACACTCGCTAATGGAATTCCGTTACGGTCACTGGCTGGAGCGTGTGCACGCACACATAATGTACGACGTGTGGGTGTGTGTGTTGTGTGTGTGTGCACGCGTGTATTTTTAAAAACGTCTCGGATTTTCGGAAAAACGGGAAACCGTCACGCGTTTTTTCGCCTCCCCGCGCGGTCGAAAACGAGCTGCTAATTTGACAATATCGTCGGCTAGACGTGTATTTTTGGAACCGGGCCGGATACAAGAGTAATGGTCGTCGTCGGAACGCGCGCATGGCCCGCACAAAAGCGTCTTCCGCTCCTCCGCTGTTGAAGGAACGCCGCCGAGCACATATTAAAGCGTACGCGGACGCAGCAGACGTTTAAGGCGTTCAGATCGTTTTTCGGGGATACATATGAGTTATAAATGGACCGAAATCGCGATGCGTGACCGGAAGACATTAAAAACTGCGTTATTGACAAGTTTAAACTATTAGTAGTCGCGCGTTTGTTTGCTTCAGTTAGTTTTTGTAGGTAAGTACCTACCTATGGCTAAATCATAACATGGAAACAATATTTGAGTGCCTTCGAGGGTGGTAATTACAAGACTCATTGTCCGGGGTGAAAGATTTATATCGGTTGTAGAAATAGAGAATCTTCGGTCGACCTGATTGTTTGATTGTAGATCGAGTGATGCTAAATAATTCTTATATTTCTTAAATAATTTTGTGCACATAAGCTACCTACCTACTGTATTGTGGCCTTGCCCTCGACACGTTGTTTAAGCTATTGCAATGTAGATGGTCTCACGTTAATAAAACTATAATTATTTGTTCAGACAAGAAGCAATTAATTTTTGTAAATAAACTACAACCGTCAACGATACATGATTTCTGATGATTTGTAATCGGCCAAACCGTATTAAGACGAATAAAATAAAACTAATAAACGGTGAATCGAACCTACCAAAAACAGAAAATGTTTATAATTGATAAACCTAAATATTTATATTAAAACCTAAACATATAATATATGTCTACTGGTACTTCATCTGCAGTATTGTAGTATTGTGTAACAATCATCAAACATTAACTGTAAGCAATTAAAATATGCACTTGAATCCATTTCGCTCAAGCAAAAGTTCGAAATTTAGTCAGATCAAATTCAACTATACACACATAAGTCTAAAATATTGAATAATTAAAAAAAAACATCAATCTATACGTTATTAAATCAATACGGTTTGTATTTAGTGGGAAGTGGAGGAAACATTTTTTTTGCTACAAAATATCTGGTCAAATGTTTTATTGGGAATGTTTCGGGTTGAAAATTTCAAATAAATAATTCGTTAGACATCAAAAGGTTTGGTAATGCCAAACCAGTACCTATTTACTATGAATTATGATATTATTATTTTACGGCTATGCGGTACGTGAAAACTAGGTTCGACGAACATCACCCTCTTATAGTAGGTATAGAAAAAAAAAACTAGTTTTGATTTGCGATTTCCGTGCAGCTTTAACCGTAATTTCGATTTTTTACCGTGCAATATAATATTATTATTTATAGCGCTCGAGCTTGATGTCCATTCGCACCCAAAACGTCAGCTGCCCGAACGCGACTCGCTCGCCGCAGTGACCGTTGCAACTATATCGTAATATTCGTAAACCTTTACGTATACACGTCGGACGCGCATAATAGGATTTGTTTTTTTTATCATTCCAAAACTGGATTCTACCGTAGATCCGATTTTTACCGAGTCGTTTAATGGGACCGGCGGCGGCCGTATATACAACAATAATAATAGTAATCGTTCAGAGACGACAAAAGACGCGACCTTATAATATACGAGCGAGGACGGTCGAACGGGTTGCAATGACGACGGATGATGATCGACGATATTATATATATAATATTATTATTATATTACGTCAAACGCGTGTGCACGACCCTCCGCCCGAATCGCGGTATCAAAAATCACGCTGTAATACCACTACCGGTGTCGTAGTAGAGACACCGGTGTGCGTGCGTGGTATTATACCACTACCGGTATTGAACGCGTCCGGCGTGTGTCGGTACAAGAAAACACAGTTTCGCTCCGCCCAATATATAATATAATAATAATATTAAATAATACAATGTACAAACGTCGTGTTATACCTATACAGATTGTACGGGAACTTATATTGCAATACGTTTCACGGTCGTAACTTACAGTGTGCCTACTCGTTTCGGGCCGTTCACTGCGGTCCGGCCATTTGTAGGTTTTGGCGAATGTTATTCATACTATGTCTTTACATAATAAATTATAATCATAACAATAATAATATTCATTATTACCTACACACAATGCGAGATCACGTTTATATTGGTGACGTGTACGCGGACATTGTCCGCTACGACCGCTCGTGTGTGCTTATTCGCTCAATACGCGCAAATCGGATATTATAATTTTTGTACGTGTTCCGATAGCTGCTAGTATTATGTACTTTAAGCGTACAATAGTATAATACATTAGAACATTACGCAACAAAAACGTCCTGCCGACACAGGAAAACGGTATTCGGTGAAGGCGTACGATGTTTATAATATAATATGCGCATAAGCGCGGACACGACGTGCGTGTAAGTGGCCGATTCGACCTCATTGTTGGAAAGCCGGAAGCGTTTCGATTTTTGTTCTATTCTTCCGTATAATATTATGATGATACAGTATATCATAATACTAGAAAAATCGATTCCGTCATTATCGCAGTTAAATAAAAAAATTGCGGTTTCCACACCATCGCTGTAAAAAGTACGTACCTACATATAATATTGTACATCATCTGTACTATGATCGCAGTCGGTTCTGAGGTTCCAAGGATGCACTCGGGCCGCGAAAAAAACGAGAAAATTAAAAACGCGATCCACTCGGTATACCCCCCTCAAAAACCGCCCCTAATAAATTTGCCAGGTGCTGAACAATCGTCTCTTCAGTCGAAATGTATAATACGTAACATAAACATGTATAGATGCCTAATATAATATATATGATATAATAGATACGACTGCTGCAACTATACTTTGTAGGTATACTGGCGTTGTGTGCGGTGGAGACCGGTGGTATGGCCACCGCAAGGTGGTGGGGGTTGGTTGATCCGCGGAATTCGGCGTTTCACAGCTGTTTTTTCGCCAATAAAATCTGGAAAATATTATTTTATACCAGTCGTAATAATATCTTTGACAAAAGCTTTTTACGACACATAAACGGTCCCATTATGTAGTTATTATCGCGACGATTACGGAGTTTAAATACCCCGATTCCGGGGCTCAGCGCGTGCGGGGAGGGTAGGTGTTTTTCGATAATACCTCGCCGGCCACACGTCGTATTTATTTTTGCATAACTTTTGAAATCCGATTTTTCATGGTGGTCACGCGCCGTATATATATTACCGTTTTCGATACGCGCCCGCCCGATTATTTTTATGCAAATAAGCTGATTTCGTACATTGTACAGACTGTGTGTGCCTATATGTCCTATGTGATGTTATATACTGCTTGCGGTGTAACCCGAAGGGACCAGTTTAAGTGTGCGATCAGTTTTTCGCTTTGAATTATTATTTTATACGACTCTATAATAATGTGCTGCTGCAGCTGCAGTTGCGTGTAGACGGGCCTATTATATGTAATCGTCACTTGTTTCGAACCCAAATTTTAAGAGCACGTCATCGCCGTGTACATTTCACCCGTCGGTTTAAATGTCACTATGTATCTATATCGAATCCTATAGTCCAATATGGGTATTCGAAAACACAGCGTTTAGATTTATAATATATGTTAGTTTAAACACATAAAACCAATAGTTTGAAGCGGGAAATATTGTCGAGATATTATAACGTCAGATATTTTTCGTAGACTACTGAGTCCACTGAAGGACTTACAGTAGTAAACAAGTACTTTAATAATCTAAGAAAACTTCATAAGGACTTTTGGGACAATATAATATTTTAGAAAAAAAAAAATGAAATCGCATTTAAAACAAGCTTCTAATTGAAATTTACTAAAAATAGGTATTTAAAAGCTCTAATATTAACCTAGACGGTATTCACAATTTTTTATATTTCGGATTAGGATTTTGGTTTACCGATACTGCTCAACAGACGGGCGGAGACTTACATCATATTATACTTATTAACTTTCAGCAGATCTCATTTAGCTTCGTTGGTTTTAGCACGAAAGTGATGAATTTCTTTTTACAGGCTTTAAGATAATAAGTAATGACATAATTTCTATTGTGATTCCTCTGTGTGCATCGATATTTTAATTTTGAAACCAGTTATATTATAACTTATAAATGTCTAGATAACATGTTCAACAAATCACTACAGAATATTATGATAATGTATGGCTTTAAGTCTGTTATTAGGTAATATCACTAATAAAATCAAAACAAACGTAGGTAAATGAGAACAACGAACAACTGCTGAACGTTATAATTTGCTTTGCTGCTCACTTGTGTGACGAGAACAACACAAATGGGGGGCGAGAAGTCCTCAGTAAATAACCAACTGGACATTAGGCGCTTTATAAGACGTTTAATAATAATTGGGTGAAACGCACATTTCGCGTCATTATATAGAATATTCTTCCTGTAAAATATTATACTGCGCGTATCGATGTATGTATGTATTATATCATGATTAATTATAATTTACCATATGTTTTAAAGTATCGGCTTTCGTTCGTATGGACACTATGATGCATACACATAATATCATATTATATATTATGGAATTATATTTTCGTCTCGAAAATGGCGAAAAAAGGTTAAGCCACTCCGTACGAGCGTCCGGCAGTATGGCGTGACATATTCACACAGAAATAATAATAATAATAATAATAATGACTAATAAGTATAATATATTATATTTTTCTCGGCCGTAGTTTTTGCGACATGGCGCGGCTGGAGGTCTCTCGCTGCTGCTGCTGCTGCTGCTGCTGCTGCTGCTACTTCTGTTGCCTGTGCGGTTCTCAAAGTATAATATAATATATGTACAACACGTGTCGGTCGGTCAAACATTTTCAGGCCAATACGCGTTATTATAACGATAACGACGGACGATTTGTCGGGTCTACACGCGTATAATATATTTTTTTCGAGCATATATATATATTATTGGTCGGCGTGCCGCTGCGAGAGAGCGATGATTTTTTTCCAGTACCTACACATTTCCCTTTGCATTTATTATAATATAATATGTATATAACGATGTGTACGTACATCACCATCATCTAACCCCTCCCACCCCCTCCCACTGACTGACAGACATCCAGCCGACCGGCCGACGAGATACAAGGACGGAAATCATATATACCTATATGCATATAGTATATTTTATATTATATTGTACACAATATATACATTGACAGTAGTTATGAAATGTCATTAAGCCGGAGGCCGAATTTCGGTGGACGGGGTGGGGTGTGCGTGAGTAGTGTGAGGGGATGTGCCTATATGTGCGTGTGTGTGTGTGTGTGCGGGGGGAGGTATGCACATATATATGTGGTGCCATTAGCGAAATTGCAACACTCGAGCTCGTATGCATTAAATAATATGCATATATACGTGTGTGGGTGTGTGTGTGTGTGTGTGTGTGTGTGTGCGGGGATCGCAATAAATGGTAAATTTCATCGGTGCGGGGTATGACGCTCGCGACGTTTCTAAACGACGACCGATTTGTCAGTGAGGGCACTGTTGTACTCTATAGTATATGCACACACACACACACACACACCTATCTCGTAGGGACATTTTCCGGCTTTCGCTGACATTATATTATTATTATTATTATCATTATATTATTTATACGTATATACATTGTGTGTACGCTTGTCCGTAATGAGATTTCGCGCTTTCGTGAACACGCACTCGCCGTCGAGTGATTGTAGCGCGATGGGACATCACAACATAAGCATTTTGTGTATATATATAATATATATATTATATGAATCAAAACATCCCCTAACGGACACCTCAAAATAGCGGTCACTTATTTTTTCGGGAACAAACTAGGTACAAGCTTTGAACAATCTGAACCTTCGGAAAAGTGGACGCGTCTCCAAATAGCTAGCATATTTTCAGCAACGAAGTGTTGTAAGTCTCAGCTGTGTCTCAGCTGTGTATGATATTTATTTTATATAATATACGGGGTGCTTTTTTTATTTAGTAGTGCGGGCTAGGCAGTGGTGGCTTGAGTATTCATAACTCAAGGAGCAAGCTTATAAAAAAACCCACCCACACACCCACCAACTACATTAACTAGGGCCAATGTAATATTTGTGGGTTCTTCTTTAGTTAAACTGTTCATTAACTTTTACAATTTATGACCTAGATACAGTTATTTTTTACTTGAATGATCAATCTTCGGTTATGAATTTATAATAAGCCTGTTAAACTTAAAACATTTTGTTTCTCGATTTTCGGGGCCGGAGCAGTCGCTCCTAGTATTCTTATAACAAGCCGCACCTGGGGTTAGATATCCTATCCCGTTGTCGTCAAATAATCCATCAAGGCAAGTGACAATTCTACAGATTAGTGCTTGTGGGACTGCAGTGAGTATGTTAAGTTAGGCCATATTTGTTTATTACTGTACCTGATTTTGTAAATTATTATCAAATGATACCCACCCATAAAAGTATAAAAAAAGAATGTTTTGATAAGTATTGGGTATATTATCTATTTCGCACAATATAATGTTGTATTCTAAATTGAATAGTAAATAGTTAGAGTAGTATAATTACATAATACTATTGATTTGCTTAAAACCGCGATAATAAAACATTTGTATAGTATCGTTATAATATATTTTCCTTAAGTCGACTAACTTGCATAAAAAGGTGAATTATTTGTTTTCAACAGAATTATTATTGGCAAAGAGAAACTTAAATTTTTTATTCTAAAAATGACTTAACTTAATAAAGTATGCAAGACGTGATTGACTTAATACTAATATTTTGACAAGGCGTCGGCTGTAGGTATAATAATAGAATTTATAGAATAATTCATTAAAAAAAAACCCCCGTCCTTAATGTTGCTAGAATTCCATTTGAATAACGACCGTAGAATGTAATGTCTATCGTACATAATAATATTGTAAAGTAATTTTATATTATTAGTCAGTCTAAATATTAAATTGCCATGCCGCCCGTCCATCACTTCGGCACTAATCCCTGTTATAATAAAATAAGGGCAATGAGACAAGACGTTTTATGATTATGTTTATATCCTTTTGATGAACGTAATAATGGAAAATGTGTACACACATTTATCATATATATATAAATACAAATATTCAATTATACAATACGTATAAGTGAAGTCGTTAAAAATCAATTTTGTAAAATGAAACTATAAATTAAATAAAATATTTCAAACCGACACTAAGTGTTTTACCCTCCAACTTTAACCACGTCCGTCTGCGTGTCTTAAAAAAATACATTTTTTTTTTTAGTGGAGGGTTCTCTGTATCCACATCCTGTTGACACTATAAAGACTCTCTCTGGTTGTCGCACCACCGAGGGTTGAGCCATTTTTACTCATTTACAACAAATCGAGAAGAACGTGTTTTTAAAAATACAACAAAATACAAATATATGTAAATACCTACTATAAATTATTCTATTCATATAATTTTACGATAAATCGTATAAAATAAGAACGAAATAAGTGAAAATAGTTATATAGTGCTTATAAAACCCAAAGAAACAATAGTATATTTTCGAAATATTAAGTGAAGCCTTTTGTTATTTATAATCAAAAAAATTAAATTATCAATCATATATTTATCGTATATTATAGAATATTAAATTAATGAGATTCTAAATATTATAACATGGTTTTTCAGACCATGGTTCATCAATTTACGATTTTTTAAGTGCATTGATGACAAAGTCGGTGTATATTTTTAATTTAAAAAAAAACATTAGTTAGAGATTTTCTCATTTTTCACCATATTATTTAATATAATATTATGTAGATGTTTATAAAATCATCAACAACTTACAAAAATATGAACAGCCTAAGGGTTTAATAGATACGTATTAATTGTTTAAAATCGACGTGTGTCCCTTATTAGTATATATTATTATATTACGTAAACAATCTAAACAGGCCATGTGAAATAAAGATTTTGTAGACGTTCATAAATCATTAAAAATTTTAATGTTTAAAAATCAATTTTGATTTCCAACTGACCGTACCTACAATATTTAACAACAGGTATATTATTTTATTGTGTACATTGAATACGGTTCAAAATATGTTTATGGAAAATCTGAGAATTTGAGTATCGACTTAAACGTGTAACGCTGTACAACAATATCTATATATCATATTATTAATATTCCTCGGAAATATAATTTATGGGCTATAATACGAGAGTATTGATGGACGTCCAGTTTACGACTTCCTATAAAATATATCATACCTAAACCGGAGAAGAACAGCTGATAGGAAAAATATCGTTAACAAATCCAAAGTGAATTTGCGGTCTTCCGGCTGAGTGTACAGGGTGATTCATCATGTAATCTCACTCCAATCATATTTCGAATAACTGCAACCGAATAAGGGGTGTGGGTAAGGACTGTGAATCACCCTGTATAAAATGTTTACTGTTCTGATTCACAGTACAGTACATAGGTATAAAATTCACAGTCAGCTTTTAGTGCACAAATGGGGAAGTAGTTTATCGAAATATACGGCCGAGTCGAAGGTGATAATATTGCAATATTCATTTATGTATATTATACGATTTTGGTAAATCACTAGCAGGACCGGTGCAGGCAATCGAGTATTTGGGTGTGTAATATCACATATTATTATTATTATTATGTAGCTGACACATATTCAAAGAGTGTATGTTTGTGTGTGTGTGCGTGTATGATATATGGTAATAGAATTTAATAATAATAATAATATCATTGTATTGTTCGTAAGCGTAGGGACGGCGAAGAGAAAAATAATGTTAATAAATAACAAATAACGTAAGAAAAAGAGAAAGAAAAAAGACAAGGAGCCAATAGCGTTACTCGGGGTGCAGCTCGGTGTGCTGCTGCACCAGTGTATTATTATATTATTATTATTATTATTATTATTATTATTATTATTATTATTATTATTATTATTATTATTATTATTATTATTATTATTATACTCGAACCGAACCGTAGTCGGGTGTGAAAATTCGTACCTCACCGCCTGTCACGTATTATGTCAAAACGCGGTTAGGTACGCGGTGGTTTTGACGGACAATGCTCCCGGGCGTAAGAACCCGCCCCGTCGAGGGTCGGTGCGGTAACTCTGGTGGCGGTGGTTACGAAGTTTACGACTTCGATGTTACCATCCGCTGCGGCAATATAATAATAATAATAATATGAACGATAGTAATTTAACGTTATGTCGCGTCTTCGTGCCGTCCGCGGTCGTTGCGCAAAAACCGAAAACGAGCGGACGACAATAATACAATATTATTTTATACGGATTACGTGGACTACACGGGTACGGGAAGAGCCGAAACGGGAAAAAGTAATGTGTACACAAACACACACACACACACACACACACACACACACACACACACACACACACACACACACACATGTGAATGAGGACTAGAAAGGGATCGTCGATGTGTACGACTACAACAAAAATAATAAGACCCTCGGTCGGGAAAGAATATAATAATATAATAGTTCGGAAACAACTGCAACAGCAGACGCGTCTGCAGTGTACCTATTGTGTGCGATAATGAGCTATCTATATGATAAGCGATAACGGTGGCGGCGGCGGCGGCGAACAGGGCGAAAATCGTGGACACCACATACCGCGTATACCTGTAAACGGATCACAATAATAATGTAATGTTTTGTCAACAATATTATAATATTATTATTGTCTGCGCATATGGGGCACGGTTGCAGTCCAGATAACCGTGGTACAGGGTGACTCGGTGAGCAGAACTGCGGTTCGCGCGATTAACGCGTTTGTTTTTTTTCCGACCAACTAATCCGTTTATCAAAAAATGTACGGACACAAGGGTAGTGGCCCCCATTGACGAAATCCGTGAGTTATTGTACCGGTAAATCACGGTAATATGAGCCGTGTCCGTCGTGCGGTCAAGAACGAAAAAATGAAAAAAAAAAAGTCTTGAATCACAATAATGTAGAACTCAGTGCCGGGACAATTTGACGAGTGGTAAGGTGAGTCACCCCATATGGGAAGGTTGTACATTGTACACGGCGGTGAGACGCTAAACAAATATATGTACAACGAAATATTATTATTCAGCCGTTTGGTTGCGGTCCGTTTCGAAAACAAAATCGTCAAGGATCCTACTGCAGCGTGAAGGCCCGCGCTCGAAGTACCCGACATTACGATATATATGTATGTATAGGGGTGAACCACCGCATGATCATTATTATTATTATTATAACACTGTTGCGAAACGAATATTTTGCCAAACGTTATTTTTTTGTTTTCGAAAAGCGCCTCCGAAATGATACGCTTCTGTCACGCGCGTGACTTTACGATCTCTATTTCATAAAGCAGACCTGATTTCGAAACAACATAGGTAAATGTAAAACTTGCAGAAAAATGTACATTGTGCGAGCAATGAGCATGATAACACCAAGCCCGCGAATTCGTTTAAAATATTTACTGCATGGGGGGAGGGAGTGGTAAACTATCCTGGTCATATTAATATTTTTTTAATTCGCTTAGAAAAATCTTAAGCCCGGTAGTTGGAAAAAACGTCCCGAAAAATACCTCTAGAACAGATATATTCAAACTTTTTCATCCCACGACTCCTTTAAATCTTCACAAAATGTTGACGGCTCCCTAATTATAAATGACAAAAGAATCAATGTTTACATGAATTTAATTTATATTTTATAATTTATACTTATTGTTTATTTTCCATATAACTTATATAAAAAAAATTAAAGCTATATTTAGAGATTGATAGTTGTAGACAATTCAACGTTTCCCAACAGGCACACACCTCAATGATAATGGCAAACGTTCTTCGCAAAAATATTTATTGGTTTTCAATA
The DNA here is from genome assembly GCF_001856785.1 of Myzus persicae. Lineage (NCBI taxonomy): Eukaryota > Metazoa > Arthropoda > Insecta > Hemiptera > Aphididae > Myzus > Myzus persicae. Next base: position 149,654 of record NW_019102885.1, on the reverse strand, counting down.
AAATTATACTACTCGGCTCCTCTTGACAACTCCCGCGACGCCTCTAGGAGCCGCGACGCACAGTTTGACTACCTCTGCTCTAGAAACAAAATTCCCTGGAAAAAGTTCCCTGAAGCAATTATGCTTTGTATTTTAAATTGTAAAATACAGTAGGCACCTTTATTACAATAAAAAAATTACATAGACATAATAATCTTGTCAGTCAGTGTAAGACAAAGTTATACCTTTCCTAGATTCCGTTAAGACTCGGTACGGATATCCGGGGGGTGAGATTTACAGCCTGTTACACCTCCACACCCGCGAGCTCATACGGTCGTCCACAATTTCCGTTAAACCTTTACCGAAATCCAATTATTTATTACGTATTATTACCCGGAACTGTAACTCTATATATTTATTTGAAGGCATTTCAATGACAAAATATTATGTTTACTCTCGGGGGCGCCTCGGATTCGGTCCTTTATCGCGACACACGCACACATGAGCAGACTGCACGGCGTCATCGTAAGACGGCTGCTGATTTCCGACGTTCGTAATAATAATAATAATTTATTATAAACATTCGAGTGGTGTGCAGATCCGTCGTATAAACTCGTATGGGGCGAACAACCCTACAGCGGAAGTGTTCGTGACGGATACGAAATCACATCGGCCGACTAGAAATCGTCAAACAAACCCGACGTGCCCCCCCCCCCCCCCCCGACAACGCATATATTGTACCGATACGTCATCGTCATCATCGTCGTTGCACTTCCTGCGTTTATTAGTCGACTTTGCTCCAAGTCCACGTAGGTAATCTCCCAGGACGATCGACACCGAAGTTCGTAATGTGTTCCATCAACCGAAGGCATATTATAATATAATAGGAAGTTTTTAGGGAACGCAAGCGCCGCGTTTATTCGGCTACGACGACGTTTGACGACTACTAATCATATTACTATAATTTGTAATACTATATTATATTTTATCGCAACCATACGAGTACAATGTTGTAGAAACGAAATACGCAGACCTTACATATTACTACCAGACCATTGTTTGGTATTGGTATACACATTTTTTAATTAGGAGTTATCTTAAATTTTTATAAAAGGATAGGTACAGGACTGTTTTCCAAACATGCTCACATCCATTATTTCCTTTAAAAATAACAGTATTCAAATCGTGGTTTTTTGATTTTTAAAAGTACAATACAAAGTTTACATTTTTAAAATTCTTGAATTTTTATGTATTACTCGTACATATTAGGCATTGTCCTTAGGCGACACAAACTTCTGTTTTTAAAATGAGAACCACAGTTTCTTACTGTAAATTATTTTCCGGATAACATTTCTGAAAATAAAAATGTAAGCGAGTAGTTTTTGATACGTTTAACTTGATTCATGATGATATAATGAATATAACATGAATAAATGATTACTACAACTATGGGGATTTAAAAATTTTGATGATTAATATTAATAAATCAATGTTAATAATTTGTAAAAATGGTCCGAGTATAATAAATAGTAGATCCAGTATGACATATATTTGTAAATCTCTTTTAAGGACTATTATCCTATTTGCATAACTGACAAACTCAACTCGTTCGGTTTTTGAATCAGTTACATCAAAATTGTCAATCCATTAAATAACTAATACTAAAAAGGAGGATTCTCATTTGAAAATAGAAGTTTGTACCTCCATAGAATACTCCTTGAGTAAGTAGTGTACAAAATTCAAAAGTTTGTAAAATTGGTTTTTGAATATATTTTCAAATTCGAAAAATCAGAATTTGAATAGTTTTATTATTAAAAGAAGGAATTGTGGTCCCTGGTATACACTCTATATTATCATGAACGATTGTAGAATTGTCACTGAGTAATACTCAAAGATCCTATATTATTATGTTCTCCGGTAGTTTAAAGTTAACTGATTGCATATTTGCTGTCTCAGTATCGTCGACCGTTAAATCCACAAACGCTATTGAATAATATGTACTTATTAAGATAACTCTAATAAGCACGTCCGGATTGCTCTATAAAAAAAAAAGGCCACGGGAAGATCGGATCCGCACAACACATCTCACATACTTTTCTAGGTTAACCGTTAGCTCAGGTTTCAAGCAACACGAGAACTTTTTAATAATAAAAAAATAACTATAAAAATACATCCGTACGTGTTCCCGGCATACCATAATAATTTATTACGTGCGTCTTGAATTAAATAACCACACACGCGTTTACATACAATTATTATTATTATTGTTATTGTAAAATATCATTCGTAAGTGAATAATTGATACCACTGCTGCGGTTGTGTGTAATCATGACGTGTATTATATAATGTTATTGCGGTATCTGTATACCTATATACCAACCCGGTTAATTGTGTTTGCTCGGATAGGGTGATGTTCAAGTGCGTCGTTGACAATGTATTTGTTCTTCTTCTCCGTCGCTTCGTCACTGCAGAACAACTGCAGCATAATATATTTTTATCGCCAAAGGATTTTCACTCTTTCAATGGACGTAATCAGTGTATGTACCACTTTACGATTCGCTTTTCAGCGATACAATATCTTTCGAAAAAACCCGTTTCCGTTTGTATGGGCATATAGGTACGAGCTCGATTTGCCTTTATGATATTGTGAAATCGTATAATTATTTTATCTTCGACCGTGGACCGCGTAATCCGACCCTCTCGACGCGGCCGACCTCTCTTCTCCTCCACCTATAATAATCATAGTAATAATAATAATAATAATAATAATAATATATTTAAAATTATGAACTGTACCTTAATAAACCTCCCCTCCACCAGTCCGCGGCAGTATAAACTCTGCCCGCGGGACTTGCAATAGTATACATAGTAATAATGTCATACCGAAACATTTAGAATAATATTATACATTATTATACGTAACGCTCGTCCTCGCAGTAAATCGTGAACTACTGCACCAACTGTTTCGAATAAGAAAAATCACACACACACACACACACACACACACACACACAACGACATACGACCGATAAATTATACGACGTTGGTCAACCCAAACCATAAATATCGCGTCGGGCTCGGCGCCGTTTCGTTTTTCCGTAACAGTGATTTCATTCAGCGTGCTCACGATAAATATTATAATATTATTGTAGGTATTGTGCATCAAAATATAATATATTATATACATAAGAACGACTTCTCGTCGTGTTTACGATACTCGCATATTATATCATAGGCGTTTGGCAACTAGAGGTGTGGGTATGTATGCTTATTGTACCGACACATTTCGGTGAGCATTGTCCGAGGGTTTTTGTCTTCATTAAAACGCATGGAGAAAAAAATGAAAATAATAATACGACCCAACTTATTGGTTAACGGTCGAGCGGGTCGCATACCTATAATACGCTGCCGCGTTTATAATATTATGTGCCCTCACGACGTATGATGTACGCTCAAGTCGTTGAGTTTCCCACCCTCGGCCGACTGTATATAAACTTGTCACGTCGCCGTACCCTCCGAAATCCAAATGACCGACCGAGAAATTTATGTAAATCGTAATTTACTGCGAAATTGACCGTTTGCCCTGTACGCAGTGGGTATATGGGTGTCGTGGACCGCAATTTTATGATAGGCACACACGAAACCTGTTTGCGGCGCACCGCCGCCGACAACTCGAAAGTCGCTGGTCCCATTAAATCCTACACGAGGATCCGCGATCGTCCGACTGACCAGCTGTCGTGTCCGACGTACGACGAAAATCGCAAGGGAGGTCAGACTTAAGAAATCGTACGATAAGAAACGCTGATCGCCGGCATCGCAGACATTTTTTTCAAGGTGTAGATGTGTAGAATTTTGGAAACGAATAGTTCGATACTTTTCGAACCGAATAATTTCGAGAATGAGGTCGCAAAATCCGCACTGAACTCAAATAAATAACAGAATAATAATCCCAAGGATTTAATGTGTAATATAATATTTTTATATAATTTTATCAACATAGTTATAATAAGGCCTTTCGTTGTTTACGATTACCGCGGTGACCAGCAATAATATATAATATTTATGACTGAAAGAAGACTCGTCGACATTTTCGTGTACATAGCTATTGATATCTTTATTTTGATTAAGGTTACATTATTATTACATACTTGTAATTAAATTCAAGTACTGTACAGAAAATAAGTATACAACAAATTAAAAAACGATTGGACTCTAGTCTCCCGACTAACTCAGACTTTTTGAAACAATTTTTTTCGTGGTTCTATTATACTAATCGTATTACGTGAATTTGTATATTAACTGAAATAACAATTAATTTGACTGTCTATTTATCAGATCGGCTTCATTTAGTTTTCATGAGACGTATGACCACGGTTAACCACTGACCAGTCGACTTGAATATTATTGAGCACCTATACAAATACGTCCGAATAATACATGCAGCGTATATTATTGCTGTGCTCACGTCTCGCCTCATTTAATTTTACTGACAAAACGGCTTCTAACCACTTCAAATGTGAACACCGCTAATGGGTACACTAATACGTTTACGTTGTATAGTTTCAACACAATAATTTAATGCATGCAAATTGCCGATTTACTATACGACGAGACGGGCGTACATATTGTGCCAGCGCAACGTCGTCACACACTTAAATTAACTGTATATTGACATAAAATCATATCAAAGACGAAATTCGAAAGCTGTTGGCCGTAATCGAATTCAGACCGAATGTAGAAACAGATTAGCACGTTAAACACGCGGAAATACAGAGCACTTTTGAAAACAAAAATTAAACCACGTTAATAGCTAAACCATATTCGAGCGTTTAAATCCGAATATCAATGAGAGCTATTACAATATAACATAATAATAATAATAATAATATTATTCGTCACGTGACACGTCACCCGACATTTTACTTGTATTCTAAAACTATTATCAGATTGTATAATACAATATTTTGCAAAGGGGTAGAATTCGACATTACAATGATAATTATCATTTTATTATATTATATTGTGTGAGTTTGTTTGCACGTATGTATATAGAGCTAGTATATACGATTTTCAAAATTTACAACGGTTCATTGATAGCTTGTAGAATAAAATAACGGTAAATCCGTGTGGATGTTTGATATTTAACTCTGGACATTGCCGAGACTCATAATAACTGATGCCCTTCCACCCACTCCCCTCCATACATCTCAAATCACACCCTACAAACAGATCTTTATATTCCTTAATTCACCAAACCAGTCTAGCTAGATTAATCTAAATTTAGAAACCATTTTCAAAATCATACTCATCCAAGTGTTCAAAATGTACTGTACATCTCCAACCCTGAAAACCCGGGGGAGGTTTAAGCGTCGATTGCCCCGAGACTATCTAAATTAAATTAAGTAAACTCAAGGTCTGTGTAACCAGACTTAACTCACGCCGAAGTGCCATCACTGGATTGTTCTTCCCCTCTCCAACAAGCCATCAAAATATATAAATAAAACATCCCTTTTGCTTATTATACAATATAATATGTATGGACTATAGAATGTATAATTATCTAAATGAAAAAAAAAAATACAATAGTTGTACTATAAGACACAAATAAAAAGGGGGGGGGTAAACATTCACCACAAAAATAAATAATAATTACACTAGCAAATAATTACACTTTATAATAACCTATTATAATATTCGAAAATTACGATTTCGTATTGATGGTTTTTATTTCAAATGTAAGAATTCAAAAATTACGGATACGTTGGCACATCTCGCAAAAAATTCAATATCCACCTATTATTAACTCCTCTCCAAGTCCCACTAATCAAAGATCTCAAGTTGTTCCTGGAAATTATCTACCGTGACATAAACACCACTATACAAGTGCAAAACACCATACCTAAGCAATTTCATTAACCGGAAATATTAAATTCACACATTATAACGTGCACTTATAAATAATTAAATTAAAAACATTCCTGTTCAAAAGGTGTCGTATTCTTTATTCAAATATCAATTCTAATATTTGTAAATTGTCTTTTTACTGGTTAAGTAATTGTTTTTTAATATAATATATATATATATGTTATCCAAAACTAATCGAAATCTGTGCATTTTCTTTGCAGCATTTCGGCCCCCGAGTGAATCGAATAACTACAGTGGGAATGAGCGAAACATAATATTATGAAGAGACCATCTCAACGAACAGAATCGTTTTTTTCCGACTACATCAAAAACTCACACGACCCGCGACACTACCCTCTTATTATTACTGTAATAAATTATAGTCACTCCGTGAATTTTCGGTTCACTGTTTTCCGAAATGCATTTTAGTTTCGCATTATTCTTAAATCACGTGTATGCCTACCTAATGTATATAATATAATAATATAATCTACTTACTATAATAATGACTTGCCGTCGTATGGCGAGTGTACGAAGTCGACGGACGAGTGAACATCGCGCGCAGTCGCATTATATGGGTTGGCGTCATTCGTCGCATTTCGGAATTATTACGTGCACAATAAAGCTCAACGCAAATATTTGTTCGACGGATCGCGAGTCGCACTGTGCAGCAGCAGTGCAGTCTATGCTTGTGCGGATTCCTCCCCGACACCGCGGCGTTGTACCTAATAATAATAATAATAGTAATAATAATAATAATAATACCGTATCCGATGGTTTTATGCGCATTTATTCCCAAACGTGTACCTCAACCCTTTGACTTGTGTTTGTACGGAGTAAACATACGTTTGTCGTGTGCACGAGAGTAGCATACAGGTCTTGATTAAATCGACCGTGAGCCGTATAATTAACAATATACGACGTGTCCCCCGCTAGCAAAAATCGGGTAATGAAGATTTTCGAAAAGCTGCGGCATTGTTGTCGTCGACTCCGCGGAGTGAACACAATAATGTCATTTAATACAATATTATACTACACGGAGCGATTCAATACAAGCATGCGGGTCGCAACCACCCCCTTTTTATCCTTTAATAATGAATTCGTTCAAATTCCGATTTTCGAATTCTCAAGAACACTTAAATGTCATGTTTTCAAAATATTTCAAGTTTTTAATATCGTTTAAAGGGTGCATCTTGTGACGGTACTAATTTAGTTTCATCAAATGAGAACCGCTCTTTTTTTCCCCCTAAATTATTGTTCATTAAATGATTTAGTTTTTTGTCGACAATGTCTTTACATTCAAATCGAAATTTGAAAGAATTTAGTTTCTATAAGTTCTTTAACTCCGTATAAATTATCTACCAACAAACTGAGGGTAATTATTGTCTTTAGTGTCAAAAATTATTGTTTCGATACATTTTTATAAATATTAAACAAAATAAAATATGAATACACCTTGATATGGTACTCAATGCCTACTTTTTTAAGACTATAATATAGTATAAAATAACTAAATGTATTTGTTATTTTTGGTAATTCCAGGTTTGATATACACCATATTATACGTACAACTGAAATTGTATAGACAAAAACCAAATTTAAAGGGAACGAAAATAAGTAAGTATATTTTGAACTAAAGTGTAATTTTTTAAGCATCGATAAAATATCAGTACATTTTTAAAAAATGTATGAGTCATAATATTATTTCTACTTGATGAAATTTGGGTGTCATGAAAACTTAGAGAGAGAGAGCGCGAGGTAGATAACCTTTGGTTTTTTTTATTATCGGAACACATCGAACGGAGAGATATTTTAATTCCTGCTGCGTATGCACTGCATATGTCAGCGAGCTAAATCGAGTATTATAATACTTTTAGTCAATTTACCGCCGAATGAAGAGCGTTACAGCTACAATTGTTAGTTAGTCAACGTCGAGCACGCTCTTTTCCGGCGTGGTGGTGGAGGAGGGGCACTAAAGAATTAACCGTGCAGATATATACTTGCGTTTTTTTTTTCCAAAAAGGCCAATCCCGTCCCCGTAGATTTGTCTCGTTCGTTTTTCACGTCCCGGCGCATCAATACATATAGAAAAAAAAAACAAGTGAAAAGCGAAAAGGAAACCCGCCCTGTCCGCCGGACTCGCATTACGCCAATACCTATTATGTTATTGTGTGGGTAGGTACCTACGATGATAATGTATATAACCTAACTCGGCAGCTGGTAATCGGTTAAAACCAAGACGTATACGCGATCCCCCGGGTCTTTCTGCCCCTCGAACGACGTGTAGTTAACCCACCGAAAGTCGACTCCGCGGAATGCGCGGACAAATCGTCTCTGAAAGCTGACACGTGCAGCCGTTTTCGTGTTTTTTTTATTGTCTTCCGTTTTTTACGTTTCGTATTCTGTTTTGTTTTGTTTTGTTTTTTTTTTTTATGCTAATGTGCCATGACTCACCTGAAGGGTCGGTGGGCAATTAAGCCCATACGCGACGTGTGTGTGTGTGTGTGTGTGTGTTTTAAGTGTGCGCGCGCGAGCCCGGCGCCATATGGTTCGCGCGCGCACATACGCACACACACCTCTAAGTACCGTATGAATAATAATTATCATATTGTTTTAATATATGTATTATTGCGTACCTGTAACACATTATTATTATTATATTATCGTCACGAGTGGGTTATCGCGCGAGCAAGCGTCCACCTGCGGACAGGGTCGGCGGCTTATAAGTGCCGTAATGACCGGCGTGTCGAGGCCCTGCACCGGGGCAAATATAATATTATTATAATTCGACGTCTGAAATCCGATTTATTACGTTCGAACACGATTTCTTGTCCCCGATAGACGATCTGACAAGCTATTTTCTTTCTATAGGGGGAGGGCCACGTGGGTACCCGTTGCCTACACACACACATACACACACACACACACACACACACACACACACACCCACACTCACGCATAGTATTCACTTGATATCATCGAGGTCGAGGGTCGAGTAACCGAACGTTTTAGGTAATATGTTACGTGGCGCAAAGCATAAAATAATAATGTACATGGTATTATAATATAGGACAGAGAGTAAGTTTGTTTTGTTTGCGGCGACCACCAGGCAGGTCTGCGTGTGCGTCGTCGTTTTACACACCCGTTAACGGCGAACGATAATTATTTCATTATTCTTGTGCGAGACACCGATCTGCGCGACTGTCGAGACCTGCTGTATCGTTCCGTTTTCCGTTTGTTTATTATAACATGTACCTATATTTATCTGGAACTTGGATAATACTCAAAATACACAAGTAAAATCTTGCGGTCTGCAAAACGGCTAAAACGTCTCTAAATTCGCGACGATCCGATCACAATGCAATATGTTATTGGTTTTGATAACTTTTTTGACGACGGCATGGCGGAAAACTGTATCGTCATAAAGCCTTTCGCTCGCATTCCGAGAAACGAATCGTATTGAGACTAAAATCGTGTCTGGACATCATGATGGACAAGTTGCGCCTAATCACGATTTGTGTTTTTGGATCAGATGAGTACCAATTGCACTCGTTGTGTTGTACGGTTAGTAAACCAATTATTGAACTTACCTTTTAGTTTTACCTGGAGGTATGAAAAATAAGGGTTTGTCCAATTCAACATTGAATTATCATACCCAAATCGTACAATAAACTTACCAATATATTACGTACATTAAAATAATTGAAAGCTAGAAATGCATAATTAATTGATCGACAATAAGAATTACTGATGAGTGACTGGTTAAAATATGCTTTGCATTAAAAATCTTAATTACTGATTTGGAACCATTATTCTGTAACAGTATCAGGAATTCTATGAAACGTAGTCACTTTATTCAACAGTACACTGCAACTCCACTAGTGTATGAGTATAGATGATATCACTTGTACTTGTGAATTTCACTCGAAATAAAATTTGTGCTAGGTAGCTATTTATCGGCCTAATCAGTTCGCCGCACCGCATAATAATTTACAACACGGGGTAACACTGCAATGATGGTAATATACTATTAGATACATTTATATGTGTACGAAATTGTCGAATTAAATATTTCAATAAATAAACTAGTGAAAAACTGTCAAGTTAGTCGTCGCAAGACTGCGGACGAGACACAAACTTAAATTAGACTTACAATATTTTATATTATGACTATTATTGTGGTACGAGAACTCTTCAATCATCACGTAAACCTAATAAAATATTCGTATACACATTATTTGACCAGGTAATGTACTCCGTATTACCGGCACGGAGAGGTTATTTCTGGCGCGACTGGTTAAGTCCTTCGGGTTTAAATCTGTGGACAAAGTACCTAAATCGTGTGTAAAATAAAAATTTAGTGTTCATAACACAAGCACACTTATCTATATTGCATAATAAATTGATCTAGTGTCGACGGTAATCAAAAGTCTGCGCGTTTTATGGTGCACTCGAGTGTCGAGTAACTAAAAAAAATTATTATCAAGACTTATACTCTATCGAAACACGTGTGCCCGGAGTTTCGTTTTTATTTTACATATGCATGTAATTACTAATTATACATAAAAAAAAATACGACTTAATTATGTAACCTCTAGAGGGCCGTTTATTCGATTAAGTCGCACGAAAATAATTAAAACGTTTACCCTGGCCGACCGTAGGTACTCCACGCGGTTATACCAAAGGTTCGAGCGAGTTTTCTCGGCGAATATTATTATTGAAAAGCGCCAGAGGCAGGCTACGACGACGGGGAAAACTCTACGTATGTTTTATCGGTCGTTTGGGCGGAATTTTTTATTTTTTTAATTACGCGGCCGAGGGAAACTATGCCCTTCGGTAAAACCTTTGCGCCGATTACGGTCCGGTCACGTTTTCCCGGGCTCGGCAATACCGATAATAATAATAATTATTATTATTATCGCGCGGGTTTTTACGATGTGTGGTGGTGGACATCACGTACGGGGGCGAAACGTACCCCCGAGGGATGCCGCAGCATCGGACAACAATCCGCTTGACCGGTCCGACAATCGCATTATAATAATAATAATATAAAACGTAGTACACACATATATACGACGATATTATTGCATTATTATTGCATAAGTCCTGAGGCCGTTTTCGAATATTCGCGGCGCACGATCGAGAGTATGTCACGTCCGCCCGTGACCGCACCCCGTACAAACACCGCCCAAAAAACTGCCAGAAGTATATTATATACCATTATTATCGCCATGTACAGCGGCCATCATTATTATTTTTGTAATAATGTGTGCCGGGAAATTCGATCGGAGAAACCGTCGTGGAGCAACTGTTATCGTTGTCAAACGTGAGAGAATATAACATAATAATAATTATTTGTTTATATTTGGCTAGTAGCCAAACTTTTGTCCCGAGCGAGCGGTCATTGGTTAAGGACTTCGGTGTGATATAGTTAGGTAGATAAACGTGTTGCTCCCGACCACTGTAACTTCGTTGTTTTAATTTTGCTGTATACAATAAAAAAACACTATTCTATAATCAAGTATTGAATTGAAAAAACTCAAACATTAAGTCCATAGAAATTATGTTTTTTAAGCACACGTTTAGTAGTGTTACATTTTTATCGCAACGAGTACTTTAACTTAAACAACCGTAAGTCGGTGTTCAAAAACAAGTATTTTGAATAGTGATTTAAAAATATTTTATGTGTGAAATAAAAATAATTTTAGTTTTCAACTTTCCTTAAAATGCGGCCCGTATTCTTGCTCGCAGATCTCGACAAATGCAGATGGACAATATCAACGATTACTCGGAGGATATTATATTATTATTCTAAGTACTATTTTCTACGGAGTGCATTCGACGTTAGATATAAGTCGTATATTATTTAACATGAATAAAAATGAACTCAAATGTGGCCCGATCGGATAAAAGCGAGTCTGCAAGTAATATATATTTTGTTTATAAGTTGAATTTCGCCTCCCGACGTTTGTAAAATACTCGTTCACACAAATATGTAAATAATATAATATATGTATAATAACACGTATAAATCGCGGTATCCGGACGATAAGAACCCCAAAATTATACAACACAGACGAGAGTTATACTAATAAACATTCACCACGAAACGCGTTTGCTCGATCGAAAGAATAATATATTATAATATAATATTATGAATATGGCAAGACGACATTTTGCTCATCACTCTTCGTGGCCATCGAACATCGCACATATTGTATAGAAATATAATATAGGTGTAGGTAGGTACCAACCATGATACGCGTACCTATTATACGATATTGTCGTACGAAATATTTAATACAATAATATTTTGTACATACAATATTATGGCGAAGCAATGAAATTATATTTACGAGACCGTTTTGACTGCTGCGGGGCATAATGAAATAAATTGTGAGGAGGCCAAAAAAAAAAAAAATACGAATTTAAATCAAAACAATATAATTCAACGACGCTCGGTGCATAGGTGCATACGAGTATAATATAACATAATATAATATATTTTCCCGGTGCTCTGTTCCAAATATCATCACCCCATTCTAAACGGTCCCATTGTCCGCGGACTGGTTTCCCACCTTTGGTCCTAAATTGACTCGTATAATATGCCGCGGGGACATCAGCTGTTTACCGCCATAACCTCGCACAGACTATAATACTTTAATATAATTGTGTGACCCGGCCATTCGAGTCTTAAACAAACGAAAACGGAATAAACTCGCACGAAAGGCGTGTATTATTGTATTATGATTTTATGTTTATGTGTGTAGTCATAATAGTATAAAGGGACATATATTTTTTTTATTGTTTATATAGGTAGTCTAAATATACGTATTATAATATATATATAGGAACGCTCTTATTTTTTCAAGAAGTTTTTAAGTGTCAAAGCTAGGAAATATTATTATATGTATATAATTTTAAGTAAGAAAACAAAGTTTTTTCAAAAAAATCAATATTTTTACCAATGTCTGCCTTTTTTGTTTGTTTTTTTACTCTCTCGAATTACGACATATTGTTCTGAATATTTAATGTTTTATTTAATTTTCCTAAATTTTTTATACGTACCTATCGAATTTTGAACGAGTAAGTATATAGTAATATTGTAATAATTATATTTATATGGTATTTTATTGTTTAGAATAGCAGAGTTGTGAACTGGCATTTTATAGGAAACCATTGTGTCAAGTACAAACTTTAAAATGTAAATACTAAAAAATGTTTAAGTCATAAGCTTATAAAGTTATAACTAATTAATTACTGGTTTGATATTATATAACTTATTGGCGATAGTCGGAAACATCCAATATCGACCTCCTCGTAATGATTTCGTGGGTTTAATGAATGCGTTACATGCTTACAACGAAAAAGTAGTTTAATTATCACTGCAAAATATTAATAATGATTCTAATAAATAAGTGTACCTATATTATGCGATAATTGTAAAAAAAAATTGTCATTAGCCAAGGACTGCACCCCGGGCTATATTAATTACCCGTTGATTAAAATCGATTAATTAGACATAAAAAAGAATAATCAGTAGTATCCTATAATAATGTACAGACAATAAATGTGAAAAAGACCCATTTACTTATATTCTAAGTTCTAACTCTTTTAGGCTGCACTTACCCCTCCTACTGCCGTGGTCTTTAGAGAGGTTTTCTTTCGGAGAACTTGTTTGGCCAAAACATATCCGTACATCGACGACACCTTCAAAAAAAAATTAAGACTTACAAGTGGTTCAGCTATTTGCATACCCAGGTATTTAAGCGCCTGATTTTTCATGTTTCCGCGGAGAATAATGTAATGGACTATTTCCGTACATAATACAATCTAATAAAATGAGTATAGATGCACAATAGCAAATCGTCGATGATGTATACAATTTTATGTGTCTGTCTCTTCAAAAGAGTTGCACAACAGTGGCTCTAAATGTACGTGGGCCCACCCACCCCTACACGCGTAGCGGTGGTCTGCGGGCACTCAGTAGTTACGCACTTACGTCATGCACGTCACGATTATACCACATTTGTGTTACCCACGTCTAATGGACCACAAACGATTGGTCCTGCTTTTCAAAATATGACGAGTAGGGGCGATAAGGGGTGAAGGTTTCGTGTCTTACCGGTGGCTAACTGGTATTGCAGTCACGTTTATTCGTTTTTCCTTTGAAGGATTCAAAGTTGAAATCCTATAATACAATAAGGGCTACAATAGTAAGAAATACTCTTATTTACCGTTTTCACGAGTGGTCAACTACACTTGAAAAGAATTTAATATTTAATACGAGCTGAATTCGTTTCATTTGTAAAAATTACAATTGAAAAAATATTAAATATGATGATGAATGCGATTGACGAAAAAAATTTCTAAAGTTGGCCAGGTGCCCCGTGATTACGGGTTCGGATGGCAATGGAATTCCTGGAGCAAGAGTCTTAAACATTTGTATACGATATGGTGATTTTAAAAATATTTTTTTTACGCAACTTACAAATTTATTGACATCATGAAAATTTGATCTTATTTCTTCCGCAACTCTTTATAAATTGCATGCGCCACACAGGTAACATGCACCATTTTTGAATACAGAGTGCAAATGGCTCTTCCTGCTTTCACTATATATGGGGCAGCATCAGATACAAAAATGAGGACATAATCGTGTTTTATTCCTTCACGCCATAATGTAAACATGGCTTTATCCAAAGCTTTTGCAATAGTTGAATCGTTTGTTTTTTTCTAGACATCAGAATATTATAACAAAAATATTTTTCATGAATTTTCCGCTTTCGGGGTACCAATGACGAGCATTTTTCAACTTAATTTTTACGCAATGTAGACTCGTCTGGGATTTTAAATTTTATATTTTTTTCTAAAAAATTTCTAAAATTTGTGTTATTTAATTTAGCAAGAGGAATATTAGCTGCTATTAATGTTTCACAAAGCTCTAAATTAAATTACGATTGATCACTATTATTTGTTAAATTAGATAATAGTACTTGATTGTCTTGATTATTTTGTGCCACTTTATTCAGTTTTCGTTGAATTCCACGAGCATGCTTGTCTCGACTGATCTGTTTGTTGAATTGTAAATTTCTTTTCGGAGTCAACTGCAACATTACAAACTTTACAAAAAAGCACCATACGGTATAAAGTAGAAAAAATATCGGCACCAAACTCGCTCACAAAACTACGTAAACGGCTTTCTGCTGTTGACTTAAGTTTTGGCATTTTGAACAGTGAGATCGGTAGAACCACATAGGTGCGTGTCGATTTCACTACTAAAGCTACTATTGTATACCCAAATAGTTATGGGTTCGTTCAATATTTAATGTTATCAGGTACATTGACAATTAATCATATTACTTTTTCAATATCAATGGACTGGAGTAGGTAATTGCCTATTGGTACACATCGGGATAACCTTTACAACACATATTAAAATAGCTTAAAATAAACAAAAATTAGTTTAAACACACAAAATGAAATATTGAAATATTACAAATATTACGTAAAAATTATCTTAAAAATACAAAAAAATGTAAAATAAAAATTACATATTTAAATTGTTATATTACGAAACAAATTTAGTTTTTGGTTAGAATTGTACTTACAGAGAAAAATTCAAAAGTCACCAAAATCTTAGCTCTAATTATTACCTAAGGAGTTCAAAAAATTAACTTTTAATCAACTGAGTTAATTTTACATTTAAACAAGTTAAGTTGATTTCAATTTCAATTATTATAATTTTATATTTCGTATAAAATATTGTAAACGCCTATGATAATTATTACGACTGTAAAACGTTTGTCATTTATGCAAATTAATACTCTACGTAATTAGATATTATTTAAATTTTACCTGTATAAAAACTTCATTCTTTTTTTGAATTAACTTCACTTTAAATGTATTTAATATTAACATTTGGTCAACTTCTTATTTCTACTTAATTAAATTAATAGACACTTTTGAATTAATTTACAATTATTAACTTTATTTAGATTTTAATTTAAAGTAACTTAACTGAGTTAAAAAATATCATTAACTTGCCCAGCGTTGGTGGCATGTGAGTAATTTTGCTTAAGCCCTCCCCCTAGTTGCGCTTTTGTTCAGCATCTGTATAATAAGTGTGTTTATAGATGGATATTACATACAATTTGATGTGAAATAAATACGCGTGTCAATTGCGTGCAATTATTTATTATATTTCCCATCTTACTATTAAATGAAAATAAAAACATACAATATGATACGCAATAAACGATACGACCTGTTGTTCTTAAAGCCGGTGAAATAGCATTACAAATAATATGTATACAGTATAGAATAGAATATTTTGGCAGTAAAATAACACAGTCGGCATACATACTTCAGCAGTCTAATATTTTAACGATCTGCGAATAGAATCAAACGAAAGCAGAAAATCAATTTTAATATTCCGTTCTGACACTGAAAATGCTGTTCTTTGTAAATATATATTACATATTTACACAATATTGTTATATCTTTATTTTTCTAAAATTTCAAAATTATAAGATTTATAGTCTTTATAGTTTATAGTCTTAAAATATGTAAATACGTTATTCAATGTATCCATTAACGGTTTAATAATAATAATAATCTAAAGTCATTACAAAAGAACATTGGATAATTAGAAATTTTTTAACGTTTTTAGATTTTTTTTTTTTATTCATAATTTCATATTCAACATAAAAATGGAGCTTAACTCCAAAATAAATACTAGTCATCCTACAAACTCAAGGTGTGCGGAATTGTAGTATTGTAGTGCACAATTATATGGATTGTTGTAAAATTAGAGAAATACGATGGTTATCAATGCCGTCCGTTACTATAGTATCAATTATTATTCAAATGGTTTTTCACAGTTGAGCATTTAAAATTTAAATGATAGTATAATATTTTAAATAATATTGTTTTGTACGAATGACGAGCGTTAGATGGATGACTTGATCGAAGTACTATAGCAGCAGATAAAAGAACAAATTCGACCTCGGAATCGGTGATTTTTAAAAACACAATATTATTTTCTCTTGTCCAAAATCGATGTTGTTCGTACATCAAAGTGACTAGGATTTGATGAAGCGACGAAGTGCATACGTTCTCATCGATCATATTTCGGTTCTTTTATAAACATTCGATGTATACGAACCGAACAATCATTCCATAAAACGTGGTTGACCAAAAACACGGTGGGGACATAAAATATTTTTAAAAGGACAACAATTTGTACCATTGTTGTTTGTATCAGTTGACAAAAAAAGAGAAATGTATAAATCATAATTTTACGATTAGAATATAATATCCATTCAAGTACGTCTATTGTACTGTTTGTAAATCATGTATTGCATATATGTACTATTATATTATTTTTGGTTTAATGGTAATAATAATTCTCTATAAAAATCCAACATTGGTTTTGAATAAAAATTACCATTTCAATATGTCATCCGCAGAATTATTGTTATTACAAATAATAAATTTGCATAAAGTCGTCCACAACTGGCACTATATAATAATTCCACTATTTTTTTTTTATTGTTTGTTTCTATTTTATAAACATGTCGTTTTACTGTAAAAAAACTCGCAAATAACAAACTATTAGGAAATTTCATAAGTTATTGCCGACAACGCTCAAGTTAAATGGATATTATGATATTATAATATATGGTTTACGATAATTTTAGTTCAAAATGTGAGTAAAAATCGTACTCTCAAGCTTAACTTCGGATAATCCGCACATGTCATAGGTAAATCATACGGTTTTGTGTCCGTACTCAATGGTATCATAATAATAAATGGAATCGTTAAATTTTACCAGCGGAATCGCGTGTGAAATAGTGAAATGCTATCAAACTTTTTGCTATTATAAAATATGTGTATATTACTTGTCGGCAGTATAATAAAACACAGCGTGTTAGATATACGCGTATTATTTGATATTTCGTATATAGGTCACCTTTATATCACATATTCCTGAGAATTGGATTTCTCAATCTATTATTGCTACCTAATAAATAATATAATAATTATAGTTATTATTTTTTTTTTCGATAATTTTGCACGCGGACTCATTGATTTACGCCACAAAAGATACGACTCGTTGCTCGAGACGAAAAAAAAATCTACAGCTGTGCTAAAATAAAACTCGTCGTAAATAAATGCGAACAAATATGTTTTTTACACTGCGCGGGTATATATCGTAATGTTCATTTACACACGTTCGGCATAAATGTACTGTAAAAAAAAAAAAAAATCAAAAAGCGAAAAACGAAAAAATATAATCGTGTGCGTCGTGTGACGTGTTTACCTTTTTGCTGCCTCATCGAGAGGGACGAAACCGATTATTATATTGGTGGTGTAATGACTTTCCAACGATAAATTACGCGCAACAAAAAAACTATCGTGACACTGATGTTATGGCTCAAAAGGGGTAAAGTTACCATTTCCTCCCTTGTCCTTTTATATTAGCACCAGTCAATCAGGTGTGTTCGGTCCCACCATAAATTTACTCGTTACAAAAATGTACAAGAGTATAGAAAAAAAAACAATATGTGCGTATTTTATAACCAGACAAAAAAAAAATGAAAACCCTATACCGGGGTGATTTTGAGGGTTACAATCGATCGATAAACATCAACGACGATGATTGACACCGATGATCGCCCCGAGGGACCGCACGGCACAATGACGATTGCGGAATGGAAATAAAAAATTGTCATAGATATTTTGTTTACACAAAAGTTTTGGTTACGCGTCGCCGTAGAATGATAAAAAAAAAATGTGATTTTTGACTCGAAAATCGTGTGAAAACTGTACTGTCGAAAAAATAATGAATAAATAAAAATACTAAATTAGCGGCTTGCTATTTTTTTTTCGGCCGTTACTCGTAGATTTCAAATAAACTGCTCGAAAAGTGCGTTTACGAAATGCATTGCGGTGACGGGAATGCAATATATGAATTACGATGCATCGTGCATATATGTGTACAGAGATAAAAGGAAGGAAACGTTAAAGCTTATGAAAAATAAAAATATATACAGACATTTTTTCCTCTCGAACTACGTAACGGGAATAGGTTTGCTGTTGAGTAAATAAAAACGAACAATGAAAAGCTATTTTTAAGTGTTTTTTTTTCACTTCAATGATAACATATTTTTTTGTTATGAGGATAAAAAATACAAAATAAAAAAACGAAAGGATAAATTTTTAATTTGATTCATATCACTCATTGTTCGTCACGCTTTTTAATATTCATATTCAAACCCTTTAATTTCAAACTTTATGTGCATAATAATTAGGATGAAAACTCGAAAGGTAAATTAACATAATTAACATCACCGTCATAATAATAATAAAGTATGTACAAAACTATTGTAATAAAAAGGTGACTAATGAAAGATATATATGTATATAATATAATATTTATGGTGATTGGTAAACTGAGGTATAAATAGTGCGGTATCCGTCGACGGAAATACTCGTATTCGCGGTTTTTTATACCATATTTTACTTGTTGCCGTTTTGTAAACCGAAGGACGTTTGATTAAATCGTAATATTTAATTTATTATTTGATCAAAACAAATCAATATCATCCGACCAAAGGGGTAGATATTAGGTTAACTCATGTTGCACTGTATACCATTGTACCGGGTAAGCGGTATTTCGAATCCCGGGAGACCCATGTATCCACGGTGTGTACACAAAACCAACACGAGTGCTTCTCCGAGTTTATCGGACGAGCAAACAGACGGAAAATCGTACAATAATTTTCACGGAGGAAATAACTGCAGCTGCAGTATATTATATTTCGACACGGATTTCGAGAATTCCCATGTCAACGCGATGAGGATAATCGGTTTTTCGCTTCTACAATAATTATTGGGTACTATCCGCTTCCAAATATAATAATATATAGACCAAACAAACATATAAATTTAATCAGGACGACGCGAATTATTGTAGTTGTTCGATTCCGGCCCGCCGCCGTTTCCAAATCGTGTCCTGGCCCGACGGTCCTTCCCGAGTATCCTGCGTGTACTGATGATTATTATTGCGATGACATGATATTCCCCCACAGCTCCCCCGTATATACAACAATATACACACATTACATACGTATATATACAATCCAAGCACAGGCGGCAGAGTATTGTGCGTGTGGCGATCGCGGGCGTCCATGATGTGCACACGGCATACCGTGTTGTAATGTTATGTAAATACGATTAAAATTATTGTTTAGGTAATACGATCGGTGCTGCGGTGCACAGGGCTCCCGTGGGCGGATTTTCGCGGTCGTGTGCGGGACCCGTCGAGCGTGTGCGTCTCGGCGAAATCCTCGGCGGTCTTATAATCCGAAATATTATGGTTTTCGCCTGCGCGGACCGGAGGCCGTACGTACGTGCGACCGCCACCGTGGTATAAGTCTTTGTTACCGAGCGAACGGCGATTTCAATGCCCCAGGACACGCGCCGCGGTTCGCGTATGCATAGCAGCAGTATCGCTGTCAAAGTCGCGAGCGGCGTTGCGATCTTGTCACGGTAACCGAATCGAAAATGTAAATCCTCTAAATCAATATTATATACCGACGACGACACGTAATACAATGTATTATTATTAGACGTACATATTATATACGTCATGATATATTATATTATGCGCGCGCGACGTGTCGTCGTCGTCGTCGTCGTTGTTTTTGGTTTTTGTTGTTTTTTTTTCTCCGCTTTCCTCCATTGTCCCACCCCGTCCACCGCTCTGCCACCACCGTACAGTAATAAGCCCCGCCACGTCGACCGAAAGGATTAAATCCATCGGCGTACGCATTTAAATACGCATTACCTACCCCATATGGCCGGTCGCGTTTCGAGCCGTCGCTCGCAGATCGGATTACAAAACCCGAAAATTGGCAGAAAGGAGCGTCCTGTGTCGTAGGGCTCACCGAAAGCGCTAATCGTCGTAATATTATAATATTCACATTATATCGTAACACCATATCACTCGCACATTACACCTTTACAACAGTGCGTCGTGATCGTATCGCGAACAACTGTAGATGTCCAGCGATGCGTGCACGTGTACGCGGCATGGCGTTTCGGATGGACATAGAAAAACATAATTGTATTGTTTTCGTTCCTGGAGACTTTAATAGTTCGAAAACGGATAACGACGCTCTGATAATCCACATAGCATAATTAATTACTATGGTAATACTAGTTCGTTATACTCGAGTCGAATAAGATGCAAGTATTGAATTATACATCGTGTTGTGCGTCATCACTATTCACGAGCACTTCTGTCTGTGCAGCCCCACACTGTGCTATATTATCATCGTGTTCGCCAGAACGATGACAGTTATTTTTTGAACTTTCGTCGAAGCACAACGACATCTTTTCGTTTTGATAAAAATATTGCGTACAAAAAATGTTGATTGGTATCTGCACGGTATAACCACCGTTCTATAAAATATGAACCTAATTTATGTATAATATTGTCGTGTATTTGTTCAGAGCCCCCGAGATCATGCGAAGACGCAGAACAGGGACTCGTAGAGTTTTCACTCGTTTTTCATAATGGCGAACGCCTGTTGTTTTTCCGGTCACTGCAACGACATCTTTGGTCGCGGTGCGACAAGTCCACTACCGTGTCTCTTGCAGGACGACTTCAGCGACGACGGGCGGTTGTCTATACACGTATTGTTGTTGTTACTGTGTAATTATTAATATGAAACGATAACATCGCCGTAACTCGTCGTCGCGTGTCGGCGTCGATCGTCCCGGAAGAGACGCTATGTACCACACTGAGTCGGCGGAGCGGTTGGCATTATAATGTTATTGTACATTACACCGTCCTGTGCGACGACGACGATGACAAAAGGACTATGAAAAAGGACGAAACTGCGGCTTGCGGGATCACGAGGAACGACGACGACTACACATCGATACACGTGTTTCACACACACACACACACACACATATATATATATAAACTTGGATAGGCGGCGGTGGGCACGTGACGGCCGCGGATCCTTATTATTATTATTATTATTATTATTATTATTATTATATGCTTTAATCCCGTCGGCGAGTCGTGTCGTTCGAGTGAGTGACAACCGCGTCGTCGTAAACCGGCCACGCGACCGTCGGGCGTTGCGCAACCGGACGGGCGCACGTGAACGCCGCGACGATATTATTATTATTTTCGTTTAATTTGTGGTTTTCGGCTGCGACGTTTGTCGAAATGCGTCCGTCACGTATTGTGTTAACGCATTAAACCGACTCCTTTATTACGCGCACACACGTAGAAATCGTAAGTCTTCCGTCGCCGTCCATTCCGCCGACGAACAACAATAATACGCACCGCACGTACACCGCGTGTGTATGTTTATATAATATTATATTGCATTACACGTTATGTGTGTATGAAGCGCACATATTATACGAATGTGCCGGAGCTGACTCACGCGCCGAGTCCCGTGTAGGCGATCGCTAGTATCCGTCGCACGACTGGGACGGACGCAGTTTTGTCGTCCGACGAAACTCGTCCGAGCTGCACCGCAAAAGTATATACTATATTATCATGACACAATACAATATGTATTGACAGTAGAAGTTTTTCGGCCGATTTCTGGACGTCTGATGCAATGTCAAACGACAACAGTGTATAATCATTGAGAAATTTCCAAAAATGTCCACTTGCTATTGACATCTAATCGATTCAAAATAATTTCAAGTTAAAAATTCAAACTAAACATATTATGCTAATAATAATTGTCATTTAAAAAAACGTATTTTAATAAATACAGTAGACGTCGCTGATTGGACTCGCTTTGAGACCAAATCATTTAAGCCAATTAACACAATGAGTCAATAATAAAAATATATAATAATAAATTAGGTATGCCTTTTAATAAAAAAAAATATTTTTCGACTAAGCACTTATAAATGTTAGTTATTATGTATTTCATATCATGTAGGCATGATGATATTCTTGATATCCTTCGTAAAAATAGTCAACATAATATATTAAATTTTTTCTCAACAATTTTGTTAAGTTACTTCTTTCAAAAGGTCGAAGATATCGTATTTATTATGAAAATAATTGCGACAAAATATGAAAATGCACTGTAACGAATGTGGAAATATTCACCCCCCCCCCACCACCCTTCTCTTGCCCGCTTCGAATAGATCTACAACATTCACTGTGTATACCTGCCCTCAGTCTGTGTGACGTACGATGCATTGCAATCTGTCCGAACATTTCAGAAAGACGTATACGGCATAAACCTAAGGCGTATCCGGACTATGAAAATATTTTATGGTTTCTTTTCGGCAATAATCCTCGATATTAGAAATGTCCTGCCGACATGCGAACTCGGCCCGCGACACATTCGCACTGATCAGCGCCGATAACGCACGCAAAGGAGTTTACAAAAAAAAAAAAAAAACAATTGCACACACGCGCACGCATATGTCATATTATGCGTTTGAAACGTGTATTTTGCACGCCCTAAGCGGTTTTTTATTTTCATTTTTTGTTGCCCTAACGCGAACCCTTCGCACCCTTGTCCGCTATTATAATATTATCGTCACTAATATAATGATACCAACGCAATATGTGACATAGGCGTGCTCCGTACACTCACGCTATAATATTATATACCTAAGCATACGCGTCGTATCGTATCATTATTATTGCAGGACTAGACGTATATTATAATAAACGCGACACATTAAACGGGTACGATATTAATGCACGGAAGTAAAAAAAAAAAAAATAACCGATAACTAATTTCAAATTTCGCAGTTTTTACCTCCGGCGCGGAGTGAACGATGAATATTGCAATATAGCATATTATTATACCATGGTTACAAATTATTACATAGTACTATGTATTATGGGAGGCGTTCAGTCATAAAGGTTAATGCTAGGAGTAAAAAATAATAATATTTATGTTACCACAACGTAGGTATAGCGTTCCCCGATTACCATCAAAATATTTTTAAATATTTTTATTATATAGAACATAACTTTACGATTTACCGATATGTTTATTATATTAATAATTTATGTATACAAAAAACGTTTACATAAAAGCACATGTTGTTCTCAAACTAAGCATTGTATTCGAATTTATTGTTTGTTAATATTTTTTTATGTGCCAACGGATAAAAGGCGTTATTTGTTTTGATACAACCGCGACAGTCTTGCAGTAAGGACGCGAGTCATATACAGGACGATTTACCAATAGCGTGCTCACCCTACTTTTTTCTTCAACAACACGGTTATTCAAAATCTGATTTTTAGAATTCCTAAATGTATACTTATTTTTGATTTTTTTAGATTTTTTTTACTCTATAAAGTATAAACTTAATACGTCAAAATCCATTATTTATAAAAATGGTCCAAGTATAATAAATACTAGAACCAATATTACGTATTTTTTATATTTTTTATATTTTAATTTTAATGACGATTATCCTTGGTATATTAAAATGTTAATAACTGAGAAACTATACTCGAACGAATATTGAACCAGTTTCAGAAACTTATCCACTAAATATTTTACAGTAAAAATGTGTTTCTCATTTGAGAAGTTGTATAACCCCCGGACACTCCTTAAGAAGCAAAAAAAACCCGAAAATATGAAAACATGATCTTTAAGGATATTTCAAAACTTCGAAAACCGGGGTAATTTGAAAAAATGCATTATTGAATGTAAAAATGGGGCCAAGCATGTTTGGAATCACCCTGTTCATTAGTGTATACAGGTGCCAATATGCATAATTTATTATACCCTTTACTATAAGTGTAAATAAATATTTTGTCTATTTTTAGAGCAGTATCAATAATACAATAGAATGCAGTGGTTAATATACAATAGTTTACAGTACCACTACACCCGTGTATTTTAAGACAACGAGAAGGGTTGTCAGGAATCTCAATAATTCGATAATTGTCATAAGTTGACGTAAAACTTTTATAACCGACAAATTAAATCACCACTCGTTAAAGTTATGTGGGAAGCAGGTAAACGACATCGTTTGATTTCAATAAGCTCTAAAGCAAATAGTATAATATTGACGGCAGCTACTTCATTTTTGTTTATAAGAAGGTATAAACGCTATTCATACAGTTAAATCGTAATAAACGTATAATACAAATATTATAGTATAAGAAAAAATAAAATACAGTGTAGACAATTAAAAAAATATATGTGAACAAAACCGTAGTGCAAACAATCTCATTCCTATAAAATAAGTAATATTGATCTAGGTATGAAATGCAATTTGTAATCCTATATTTAAAACCAAATTAGTCGCAATGCAATGTAAAGTTTAAAAAAAAAAAATAAGACCGTCGATTTATATATTATATGTATTACCATTTCAATATAATTAATTTTCTGCCCGTCTTTTTTAATTCCCAAACACTGATAACTATGTATATATTGTATATATATATATATATATAGCATTAAATGAGCGAAAAAAAGCATTTCATAATATAAAGGCACTGCGGGTAATACCGTTTTACATTCTAATCCGAGTACATTTAATTTTTTTTCTCTTTTTAATTGGCATCAGCGCTTAGGGTAATTTTTTTATTTTAAGTAGACAGTGTAAGAAGTGTGTCGCGTCGCAGCATAGTTTATAATAATTTTCATGAACATTTGAGATGTCAAATAATCCGATCATCTCGACGGTTATTTGTTTTTGAAGAAACTGGTTTTATCCAGTTAAAAATTCCCATTTTTTCTTTAATTCAATTTTTGTTTTTTCCAGATTGTTTTGGAAAGTTGGTGGCTACTGAGAAATTGAGAAATTTCATTGCACTAAAATATTCTATCAACTATAGATATTCATAATTATATGTATAACATTTATTTAACATGATATTTTTATACTATTAACTATCACAAAATAATATTTTATCCCGAATTAAGTATAGTGTATCGTTTTTATTCGTTGCCACGAGAACAAATAAATCGTATATTGAAATACTCGAAAAATAGCTAAGACACGCATGTACGTCCTATGGCGTCATCGAACAAAGAATGCGTTGGTACTGAATAAGTTCTCCAAAAGCTTAACCCTTTGAAGCCGCAATTGCAGTAGGAGGTTTAAGGATAGTTAGATAAGTGGCCCGCATCTCTTTTTCTAATTTCTTGTTCTAGATGAAACCAATCGCTTTTAATCAATAGGTAAATAAACGCCCTGGTTCGGTTCCGGGACATTTGCGGTTGGCTTTTTTTTCGTGCTATTTGTGGTCATTGTATTTCTATTTATCTGACTATGCGATTTAAGGTGCTATCTATAATATTATATTCTAAATACATATTATAGTATTATACTATGAAAATGTGTTTAAAAAGTTTATTATTATTATTCATACCGGATAAACCGATTTGTGATACGGCCAATTGGTCGATTATGCATATTCGATGTCATAACCGATAAGGTAATAACGTCTGATATATTTATTATATCTGTACATTTTATTATTATTCGAAAACATCGTCGGTAATATTTACTCAGTTTTTAGAATTGTATGCGTATTGGTAGTATTTGGTACAGTTTGATCTGTTAGTATTACAGTGTTTTAGTTTTAACATTTAAATTTAAGCGTATTAAAAATTAAAAATTTAAATATAATATTATTATGCGAGTTATTTACAATAATAATAAAAATAAGCTTTTAAAAGTAAAAAATACTGTCAGTCCTAAGCCTCCAAAAGTGTGAATGGAAGTTCAAATATAATTAAATAGTAAATATATACATATTGGCACAAATTAGGTTCACAACAATACATTTATATATATTATATATAGCATTCAAATTTTACAGTCAGGTAAATAGAAATGAATTCACCACAAATGGCACAAAAAAAGGTGCCGACCGCAAATGTCCTGACAGCATCTGTGCCGACACCCCTGGTTCGATACCCGTCTGATGGCAAACATTTTTCATTATTTGTTTATCCATTGACCTATATTATATTATATTATTGTTAGGTGGTATACGCATGGTTAAGCGTTTTCTATCTCTGGCACGGCGTATATCATTGACAGATTAATACACCAAACGGGGGGATACGAGAGGATTTTTATATTAACAATAATAACAAGGCAAGACAATATTAGTTGTTACACTGAGTACAATATTGAACTTTATTACTTATAAGTCATTAATCATTATACAATGGTATTTGACCACAGCCATTTTGACGTACTGCCTTGGTGGAGAACCTGGCAAATACTTGGGGTGGCGGGAGGCTAAATATTCGATAGCATTTAAGACCTAAGGATAAAATACCCCCCTCCTCTCACCCATCAAAACAAATTTACGGGCGCTAACATTTTAACAAAAACTTCACATACCTACCCAACTATTACACAAATGATTAAAACATTTTATCTTATAGAAATTGTTTTTTAAGTATACACAGTACATGACGTGCGTCCCGTCGTAACACAGTTTATAATAATTACAAACATTAGAGATGATGTAAAAACATCCATGCCCGCAGATTTATTTATTTTTTGTCCTGCGTTGGGTATCACATGGTTGGGGGCAAGTCTCGAGATAACTCCACATTGTTATATCATCGCAAACGCACGTGTGGCGTGACCGAGAGGTCGACCGAAACTTATTTCTAGATTACCGTATTAATTTACACGGAATACGACGTTAGGCGCCGCCGTCGGACATCGGACTGACAGTCCTGAACGCGCGAGCGTGTATAATATGTACGAGATCCAATTAGACCTTTTCGGGACGTCAAGTCGGAAAAGATAAAAATAATCAATGTCGACGTCTAAACACACACGGTCTCGATATGGGTAGTATTTTACACACACGCACACGTCGTCCGACCATCCTTCGAGGTCCTGCCGCCGCAGCTGTTCCCAATCAATCGAGAGCACTAAATAGTACGTATCACCGCCGCTCCGTCGGGTGGACCTCGGCCGGCCAAAAATAACCGTTCGACACTATATTTACGTTTGGCCGAGGGTCTGTCGACGGTTTACGTGCCGCCGGTCGATCGGAGATGCGGCTGGGGAAGATCGTATGATATGTATATATGTAATAATAATAATAATTACTATAGTATTATAATACGTCTTGTCTAATGTAATAATTAAACACTGTTGTGCGGCACCTGTTGGTCTTGAGGAGCGGATGGGGGTGCCTCGGTGGCTGGCCGCATAAACCTTAACCATCAAAACAAAAACAAACAAAAATACCTCACGCTATACGTTCCCTGGCTACTACTATATTAACTACATACTATACTTCACTTTCTACTATTAACCTACGAGCTCGGACGTAATTATTAATTAACATAGGAATCAAAAAAAATTAGTTAAAATATGCATTTAATTTTATTGAATTAATATAAAGCATTATGCTAAAAAGTGTAATACAGATCATACGATAAAAATATGTACAATGAAACGTATACCGGGGGACGAGGTGACCGAGTGGTCTGACTCTTCCGCTGCGACTCAGCCGGTCGCGGTTCGATCCTCGGCCACCGGGCGGCATTTTTCTCCGGACAAGTCGCGGTGACCGGAGAGCAAGTGCTGCCATCCCCCACCCCCGGGGCATGGCAGAAACCTACGGGTGCCCCATTCGAAATTCTGCCAAAACAAACACACACGTGTTCCCCCCTACCGTACCAAAAAACATACAAAACCATCAATACAAAAAACCTACAGTACCTACTAATAGCTAATGGCCACAGTTGCCGGGCTCAGGATCAATTAAAAAAAAAAAAAAGAAACGTATACCAATGATCATAAAACTATGATCATTTTAACTGAAGCATTTTCTAGTTTTAAAATAGATTGAGTGAGAAAACCATTGTTACTTTTTATGTGCAGCGCTCAATCATTTTCGTTCGTCACTACTGCGTCATGTACATCCACATAGCATGTTTAATTGATTTTAATTTGTTTTCGTAAAATCTCAGCATATTCATGATTGGTATTGTGGAATATTGAAATATCATCAGCGTGGCGTATACCTACCACAAAATATGTAATTTTCGTATCAATATAGTTAAAATATGCTCAACAGACAACAGTGTACATTATACTTAAAATATGCAAAATAAAGACAGTATTAACTAGTAATTGTATCACTGCAGTGGAAACCCATCATGGACATACCTAACAAAATATTTTGTAAAATGACACAACAAAAAAAAAAATTCATAGGTACCTATCAACGCATATTATAATATTATATCAGTGTGAGCGGTATTGTACGGTTTTATTTTGGGGAAACCGTGAGGGTGAGGAATTGATGTACTAATAGATGTGTGAGAATTTAGACAAAGACCATTTTTTGAAAGTATGCAGTAATGATAAATATTTGTCCTGCTTTTCTCTTTCCGGTATTGCCGATTTTGACAACGAAAACTCCCGCCTGGCTGTAAAGATGCATCACAATATTA
Source organism: Myzus persicae (assembly GCF_001856785.1). Lineage (NCBI taxonomy): Eukaryota > Metazoa > Arthropoda > Insecta > Hemiptera > Aphididae > Myzus > Myzus persicae. Next base: position 120,297 of record NW_019102885.1, on the reverse strand, counting down.
TTAGTGATGAGTTTTTTGAGTACCTACTTTAAGATATTTATTACTTATTTTTATGAATCATTAGGGAAGTTATGCAGAGAGTAAAGGCTTAGGCAAATTATTGTACACTAAAATAGTGCGACTGGTCACTAAAGGAGCGCTGTTTCTCTAAACACTCGTCGTGGAGTGAGTAAGGCGCATGCAAGTACGCATAATATTATTTCGATATTTTCGTCCTCACCTGTGGAGCTGGGAATATTGCGATGTTAAAAACACATACCTTTAATGCCACGGTATGCCCGCGGAATGAGGCAATGTGGGTCCGGACCGCCCCTCCCCTCTCTCAAAGAAAAAAAAAACCACTCGATCCGCACCTGGCCGCAATATCATAATAATATGCGACTGCAAATAATAGTTAAACATTTACAACTTCGCTCGGCAGTCGATGTGAAGAAAACGAAACGCATAATGTCTCGCTATTATTTTTCCTCGTCCAGCTCGGATGATCATACTATTATTTATTAAGCTCTCCGCCCCCGCGTGTTTGTGTTCCGCATTAAACGCGAACAAGAATATTGTAATGTGTACAAGGCCGGCGCACAGAGTTGAGAGGAGCTGTTTTTTCCGACATGATATATACAAAATTATTACAATAATACACTACACACACACTGCGTCGATTGTGTGTGTGTGTATGAAAAGATGATGATATCATAATAACACCGCGGAGACGAGATTCTCGTTATTGCACTTATGCATATTTGATACGGACATAATACGAGTACAGTGACGCGCGTATCTCTTCAGGAGATTATGATATTATTATTATTATTATTATTATTATTATTATCATCACGAGTCCTGCAGTAAAACTGTTTGCCCGTCCTTCGTCTTCACATAATACATAGCAGTATTATAAAATGTACGTCGTACGCGGGTCTTGAATTTTTGAAAACGTTCTCAGGCTATGTACAGCGACGACAGCAGAATCATCCCCGCTGTAAACACGCCGCGTGGAGATGACTAAAAAGTCGAGTACATAATATTGTACGCTTATACCGACACAGCGTGTGTATGTGAATTGTGCATCCTTAAATCCGGATATTCGGAAAGCAAAAAAAAAAAGAAAGAAAGAAAACAATACATATTATACTATACCCACGGTAATTTTTTATTTCTTTTCCCCGTCTTAGAGCCCTCCAGACTTTAATATACGTAATAATATATGTGTCATTATTTTTATATTTACATATTACTTCGCCGCCGCGAAACCCATTAAACGAACTGTACATAATATACAGGGTGATCCAACAAGTATGCTCACCCCATTTTTTTCTTTAATAATGAAGTTTTTCAAAATCTGATTTTTGGAATCTTTAAATATACTCAAAGACCATATTTTCGTATTCTTTAGATTTTTTGTACCACTCAAGGAGTGCCCTGTGGCGATACAAACTTTTGTTTGTCAAATGAGAACCCCACATTTTTACTGTAAATTATTAAGCGGATAATTTTTTTGAGAATTTTGATGTATTGAATTCAAAATTCGAACGAGTAGTTTTCTAGTTATTACACATTTTGTGCTAAGGATAATATAGTTTATAATGGGAAAGAAGGATATGCTTATACAGTACACGTTGTTATCTATAGTCTATGCACATAATATAAAATAATACTTAATTTTATATTTATTTAGTCAAACACTTAGGTGAATAGCAAGTAAAATCCTTCTTGATTTATTTAGTTATTTTTCTTATTCCATGTGTAGAACTGTATGATCATATCCCTATTATGGACTATTATCCTTAGTATAAATTGTCCAATAACTAGGAAACCACTCGTTCGATACATCAAAATTCTCAAAAAAATTATCCACTAAATAATTTAAAGAAAAAAAGTGGGGTTCTCATTCCAAAAAAAAGGTTCGTATCGCCACAGGGCACTCCTTAAGTGGCACAAAAAATCTCAAGAATATGAAAATATGGTCTTTGAGTATATTTAAAGATTCCAAAAGTCAGATTTTGAAAAACTTCATCATTAAAGAAAAAAAGGGAGTGAGCACACTTGTTGGATCACCCTGTACATAATATGCGCGCTCGTACCTATTACACAGCGTAATGCGTATTGAGGGTAGATTTGCGTATTTGCGCAATATCCCGCGTTAAGAAATCCTCCTACCCGTTTGGGTATATAATATGTGTGTGTGTGTGTGTGTGTGTGTGTGTGTGTGTGTGTAAATAAATATATATGATATACTTACAACAGTTGTGCAGAACACCGCGATACGATTTTTAATTGGCCTTCTATTAGTGGACGACGGACAATAGTCATTCCGACTGGTATATAAGCGAAATGGCACTGGTGGGTGGTGAAGTGGGTGGAAGTGGTGGTTATCCCTCGGTTCGGCTAATGAACCGCTATTGAAATCATCTCCCCGCCCCGCTTGCTGCGGACAAAAGTCCGGTCATTAATTGCGATACTTGTGGGCCGGTCAGCCGATTTATATAAAATATAATATAATATATAATGTGCTATACACATATCACTACTGCTGGAGGTCTGTGCCTGCCGTAGTAGATGGTTTGGAAATTAATAAATCTCTCGAGCCATCTAGAGCATGACGTTTAACGCAAATCGTTTTTATCGCTCGATCCCACAAGAGGTTGCTCGGGGTGGCTCGAGGTGCTTTTGTCCTAAAAAAACGCTCTACACGAAAATTTCGTTCTACACTCACCTGTTGAGTTAACCAATTTCGATTATTTTTTTCTTTAATGAATAGCAACTTCTACAGCCCGCATTGAACTCCGTTTTTAATATTTTACCCCCAAAATATATAAACACCTCTGTATTTAAAAAAAAAATGTTAAGCTTTTTTTACAAACTATTTTATACTAGCCATTATTTGAAACAAAATTAAAAACCTGAATTCAATGTGGGCCGCATGAAGTCTTCTTCTCTAGGATATAAAAAACTGTTAGTAATAATTCTACGCGAGGCCCGAGAATTTTTCCTGTGAAATCATTTTTAATGAACGTAATACACCACGCTACCGACTCCCCATACACCAACCTAAATAGGTGTCGGGTAGTAGATTAGTATAAAAGTGTGATATTAAAGTGGAAACTAAAAACGAATATAGAACGTGTACAACATTTCATAGAATTTGGAAAACAAACAATGGAGGACTTGACCCTTTAACGAAGAATTAGATGATGGTAAAAAAAAAAAAAAAAACAGTATAAAAACATATAAATAATACATTTCGATGGTAAAAAAATAATAATGAATAATACAACACGCAGCTGCTGCAGCATTTCGATTCGGTATTAGTCCGGAGATCGGTTTTCCATTACAATGGAACGCTAATATTATATAATGATTATTTGTGCGGTAACGACGGCCGGCTTATATTATGTTATACGACCGCCGGAAAGGCCGAACACTTCCGGGGACCATTAAATGTCTGCCGTCGGCCGAAACGCCGCAGCGGGAACGTTTCACGGAACGTTAGCGGCCGTAATTAAAGCTCATCGCGGGGAGGGTTGTTGCGCGGCAAAGATAGTGTGGTAATAATGTCGCGTAAAAAAATGTCACTACACGGACGGGGCTTCCTGCCGCAGAATGCATCATACACGTATACATCGTGATATCGTGTGTACGTGGTGCCCGGCGACAACAAACAGCACAATAATTGCGGAATGGCTTTTCTCTTCTCCTTTGCCCACGCAATAATTATTAATTGACGATATTGTGTCCGTCTCTCGGACAGGAAGTCCGGTGCGCCGCGTTGTTCCTTTTGATGTCCGGAACCCAAGAGTATGCAAGGCGCACAACTGTGCACACCCGACTACTACTACTACTATATATATATACCCTTCCCTCCAAACGGCCGTTTCCACAAAAGGTTTTCCTGCTGGCCAGAGACGTTTTATATACATATTATATGGCAGCAGCCATGTTACACCACTGCAATGTTTTTGCCCGTATGGTAATTGAAAGGTTTCTACAAAACGGCCTTTATATTAACCGCCACCCCTCCTTTTTGACCACCCTTGTATATTATACGAGCGTAATTATTGATGTTTTTCCTCGATTTTGCGCCATTATATTATTATTGGACGGCAGCGTATAGTCGGACTTCGTTCTCTCAAATTCAATTCAATTCTATTGTGTACCTATATGGCTATATATAATAATGTAATGTGTGTGTGTGTGTGTGTGTGTGTGTGTGCGGGGAAAAGTAGTATGGCACTGTTATATTTTTGGTATACAACGGAAACTCAAATAGCATATACCGTTCAAGTGATTTCATATGTGAAGTATTTTCGATTAGTCGCGTTTGCAAAACGCCTTCAATCTTAGATTCAATCATTAGCTATTATGTCGTTTCAATTTGCATAGATTAAAATAACATATAATTACATCTGGAAAACAAACATTGTGCTTCGATATAATAGACCGTTAACCCTTGGGTTGACAAACAAACGTTAATGCGGACCATTTTATTGAATTCATTGTTAAAAAATAGCGAATATTATTTTATCCACAAATAGTTGCAAATTGTTATCTAATAATTGTCGCACGCATTGTAATAAAAGTTACAATTTTTGGCTGAAAATTATTTACAGCTGATTGGCGTAGGTACTGTGCATATTAATTACCAAATTTCAGGCTGATTTGTGTTTCTTATGTTTTGAAAAATATTACAATGACGCGTTGATGATAATTTACCGTGGGGAAACAATCAGGGCCACAGCGCGGCAATGATTGTTCATTAGGGGGCCATAAGCCACCCCCTTTTGGCCACAAATCGCTTAATCCGAATAATATAGTAGGAACTTAATATTTTGGTGATGTTAGACGATTTCGATTGGAACGAATTCTCCTTCAAAACGAACACGATCACATCTCTAGGAGTTATGAATAATCGATCGCTGCACAAGGTTAGGTATATAAATAAGGTATATAAATAACACTAATAGGCATATTAACCGCTGGCTGTGCGAAAATGTCGCGGGCACGGACAGACAATGAAATACAATGCAAATAATCGTTCTAAAAGGCACAACCGGTAAACGAAATGTATACAACATATAAAATGCTTTTCGAAAAAAAAACCCACAGAAGAGCCAATGACAATATTATTAGTACCTACAGTTGTCGTAACGTCGGTCGCATAACGCACGAACACGATCGAAAACGTGCGCACTGTGCAAGCGTCAAGTATAATAATAATAATAATAATAATAATAATAATAATAATATAATAATGTAGCGATAGTGTATACAGTGCGTACGCGAACGGTCTGGAACGAAATTCGTCCCGTTTTGTGGTTTACACGTGTAGAATCCGTTGTTCGGGGGTTTTAGGACCGGGGAAATGCCCCCCCCCCCACCTCGCGGACGGTCGGGTGACTTTGTTTGACGACTCGGCGGCCGACCGATGATGTTGTTTTGTATGCGTACACATTCGTACGTACATAATATGTACGTGTGTCGGGGTCCTCTTCGTCGTATGTTGTTTCACGTTCCGGCCACGCGACTTGTCGACGTCGTCCGACGAAACGCGGACGCCCGTCATCGACGACCACGAGACGACAACGATAATAATGTACGGTTTTGGGGGAGGAAAAAAATAAATATACACCCCCTGTCGGAAAAGGGAGGTTCGAGGGATTTCGGCGGTCTGTGGTATTCACTGCGACCACGAGCGTTCTCCGGTAATCGGCGGGACGTTTTCGAAAATAAAACGATGTCGCACATACATAATATAACATGTGTATACAAATAATGTGCTATCGGCAAAACTGCGCTGCCCTTTAGCTCCTCGCCGACGTATTAACGAGCGCGTGTCACGACAAACTATGTGTATATATGTATTATGCACTGCAAGCGGACTAAAAAAATAATAATAATAATGCCCTCATCACGATGCCGTTTCAATTGGACGTGCGGTCCTCGGCCGTCGGTGTGCACACGATATAATATCATATGCGATATAATAATAATTGACAGTCAATCCGGTTCGTTTGTTATATTATTATATTTACTGGCTCTGCTATACGACTGCGGTATTATATTATTATTATGTGCCACCGAACGATGACCAATATATGATATTATATTATTATCAATTATTATTTTCATACATCCCGTACGGCAACAATGACAATAACGATAATATAATGAGTGGTGTGCAGGCGATAAGCCTTAAACGACCGTTTCGACGGCGGCGGCGATGAGAGCTGGGCAATGTTAAATTGGACTGTCGGCGGAGAACGTCTGCTAAACAAAAAAAAAAAAAAAAAATTGCCACTCGAAATAATAATATTATGCTTCGCCTCCGAACAGAATAATGTGCGATGACAATTTATTGTCATCGCCGTAATCCCAACAGGGATATATTATTATAATATGACATACAATAGCTGCGTTACACCTAAAGTGTAGTTATTTCCGATCGATGACGATGAATGATAATAGTTCGAGTAGCAGGCTCGCCGTGGATAAAACGCTTGACGATTTTTCTACCTGGATTATACAGTTATAATTTCGAATTTGGCGAAACGATAGTTAAATAGGAATTATATACGCCACGGTTTCGAAACAAGCCGTTTTTAAACGAAAAATAATATTATTCCAAAATGTTGGAATCCAAATCACATGTCTACCACCTATAATTATTGATTTCAAATTGTATTGCTTGCGTTCAGCAGACGGTATTGGCGTGTGTAAATACTTATTCCGGATCGGACGCATAAAAAATATTTCAATTAAAATATTATTAATAAAAACAGAGCTCTTGAGCTGTTTTAATTCATCGTAAAGGGTTAAAAATAAAACGTTATATTTGTTTTCATGCTTTATATATTTCATGTTTTTTTTTTTTTTGGGGGGGGGGGGGATTTGCCCTTTCGTAAAACCATTTGTGTTTAAATGTTCTTTTTCAAATAACGTAATATAGTTACAAGTATAGAAATTAAGAATAAATTAATTTTCAAACATTAATTAAGCGCAATAAAAATGTGTTTCTTGTTAAATCATGAAGTCATAATGAACGAGATTTAATTATAAAATATTTTTATTTACACTTAATCCGATCGTTAAGACACACTTTGATTTAATTAGAAAAAAAAATGTTATTATTACTTACAATTTAATAAAGGTAGGTACAAATTTTTTTTTTTTATTATCACCTCAATCGTTTAATTGAATACGTAAACTATATTAAATTATTTAATGCGTATTTACGCATTTCTGAACGAATGTTCAGTATCTACATATTATCCAATGTATTGTCTTAAAAAAACATTTTACAGGAGAATATTTCAAAATTATTTAAATAGTTGCATGTTTGGTTACCTAATATAAAAGTATAAACGCATTAAAAAGCAGTCGTTATTTAATTTAATTTTTAAAACATATCGAATATAGATTTAATTAAAAACGAAATATTAGCCAATAATCTATAAAATACACATTATTAAGTGGTCAAGTATTTTTATATTTTGTTTTGTATTTATTCATAGTTTTAAATCCCAAACAGCTTTTATATTTTTTATAATATGCGGCTAATATAAATATTGGATGGCATACTCATTTCTATTTTGTATATGTTACCTACTGTTGTTAATCAATAGTCTAGTAACATTTATTTTGAATAATTGTTTTCGTTACACGGTTACATTGTTGTTTATAGAACTACAACCTAAATAGGTTGACGTGAATGTTAAGTAAAATAAATAATGATTTTGAAAATCAAACTGATAACCAAAACAATATTTGATAAATACGAATTTTCCAATTAATAGTTGAACGTGTTCGCGTAAATAATATGAATTTACTTATTTACCAACTCTCAATTCTTACACATAAATAAGTTGTCTGCAATATAATATTTCATCATAGTATAAAATACTGTTTAATGATCAATATAATTATTTATTTGTTTATTAGTTTTACAATATTTTATTTAGTAATACAATATTATACATTCATTTTGAAATGATGATAGTAAAATACTACATATACATTTTTTTCCAAATGAATATTATTTTTTTTTTATATTTCTGCAACTATATTATAATATTGCTATATGGATCAAAAAAACTTAATGACCTCGAGTTACACTGATATTTTTTAGACACGTTATCTACAATTTTCCAATACTTTGCAATAACGTTAACCGAATTTAGTTTTGGTCGCAATACCAAATAACCTACAGGTTCATAAAAAAGAAACGTATTATAACGAATTCCATTATAACAACCCCCTCATATTTCAGTTTACTATAAAAACCTAACCCTTCATCCATTTTCGGATAGGGTATGAGCGTCGTACAGGACGAACAAATATTATATAAATCAACTTTATGATGTCACGTCTACCGAAAGAGTTTCAATACCATTTGTGAATAATATTTTTGGGAGACACATACGATCGACATATGTAAATTCATACAAGTTATCAATATCACAAAAATCCGAAGGGAATTTGTATTTTATTCACCAACAATAATACCTATCTTCAAATATAAAGTCTATATGCATACATTTATTTCGATCGGCCTTATTGGTGAGTATCATCATCGTACAACTATGATTTTCATTCTTTTCTGCAACGTTTTGTACAACACATGCGCAGTCGAATTCAGTTATAAAACTATATTATGGAGTAGATTGTGTCACTGTACAAAATAATAATTTACTAAACATTTATTGACTGTTCAATGTTCATTTAACCTGGACACCTAATAATTACCATATTATAAGTCGTCGACATTCCGTATCCCTCTCCGCCGACCACGACGACTAGTTGCTTTATTATTTCATTCCGTCCCTCTGCCGGCACTCCGTCGTCGGACCGCAATGATAATAATGAAAATTATCATTATTTTCGATTAACCAGCGGACGCTGACGTGATTTGAATATTGCATCGTATTGTAATTAAAACTCGGCCGTGTAACCGTAGCGGGAAAACAAAACGAGTTGACGTGCAAGCTTGCACATCATAATATACAAGTATATAATAGCAGGATGATAATAACGCGGAGGCGAATATTCGATGAACAACAATTCCCATCGGGGGGGGGTTGCGGCTGTCGCGACCGTCCGACTGCAACGACGACGACGACGGGTTTTCGGTCGTCGGATAAGCCGCTTAATTAACTGCCAACGAGAATTTTTAATCAGTGATCGTGATTTTCGCATCAATCATCCCGGGAGAGAGGCACCTCGTTAAGAATTATCCTGGAAACAAAAGTAGATTAATTATACAAAACTCGGTGGCGCGGGGTCGAGTTGCACCCCACTTCGCCTCAGTCACGGCCGCCGAAGCCGCCGACGACGACGGTCACCCTCCGTTTGTTTATTTATTTTCGGGTGTCCCCCCCCCCCCCGAGCCGCCGACGATGTTTACTCGACGTGCCACTGCCGACGCCGCCGCCGAAGACATAACGTATCGTGTTAAAACAAATTTCCATAGGTAATAGTATAAGTTCTTTCCCTTTTTTTACACGCCCGTCTCGCCGCGTGCCCTGCAGTATAATTCCAATTATAATATAGACCGTAGATACAACCAACC